>NC_135415.1:30773102-30990602 GCF_051991245.1 Festucalex cinctus | reverse complement strand
CATGCCGATAGACTTTGCCGACTTCCCCGCTCAAGTGGACCTGCCCCGCGGGCGCAACGCGGAAGACGACCTCCTGCAGACGGCTCGCGGTCTCACGGACTTGGAGATTGGCATGTACGCCCTCCTGGGGGTCTTCTGCCTCGCTATCCTGGTCTTTCTTATCAACTGCATCTCCTACACGTTGAAATACCGCCACAAAGAGCTGTCCGTGGAGGGCCAAGAGAACGTGAACCACGCCCACGACTGGGTGTGGCTGGGAAACGAGGCGGAGCTGCTGGAGAGCCAAATCAGCTTGTCGCCCCAGCGGGAGGAGCAGACCTCCATGATAGACTCCAGCAGCGGGCTGGAGGAAGGCAGCCACTTGTTGAACGGAGGCTCGGCCCAGAAGAACGTTCAGGGCCAAGTGCACCGGGCGGCCGACTCGGGCTGCCTGGCCAAGGAAGGCAAGGGAGAATCGCCGACAACCAAGAGGAAGCGCGTACAGTTCACCACGTTCACCGGCACGCCCTCGGACGGCGGCTACCCGACCGTTAGCACGCTGACGCGATGCCACAACCAGGACATTAAGTGGGTGTGTCAGGACGTGGCGCTCGCAGAGTCCAAGGAGTTACGCAATTACATGGAAAGGTTAAATGACGGTGCTTTGAAAGAGGTGGCCTAATACACCCATGCACTCGTAACAACTCACCCTTTTGCCTTTCAGGGGAAAGTGGGTTTGGATTTCATGTGAACTCGAGACATTTGATGGAGAATCATATCCAACCTGCCAAAGGCTTGTTGTCACTTTGCCACAAATGTCATGTGACACATGAAAAACATCATTGAATGAGGAATTGATGGTGTATATTTGTTTTCCTTTTGTTCCTTAGCTTTTGTTTTCTGATTACAGGATTAGTAACTTTCCCATTAACGATCTGCTGCCGATAAAGCTGTGAAATTCAGATGGCATGTAGAATTTAAAAGAAACCATAGATGTTCAGAATCTTTATGCACATTAAACAGTTTTGGAGCGTTGTGTAACATTTTGGTTCTTGATTTCCTTCACCAAATTGTTACTGTTTAAGGAAAACCGAAGGCCAAACCAAATGTTTGTTGGAAAGAAATAGGCACAATGTTTTGTGCAAACAAGGCCGAGTGTAGTGTAAAGTTCCGGGTGGGAACTTCCACTGGTTCTTGTATCTTAATGCTCACGATATTATACGAACAGTAATAACCAGACGGCTGCATTTTCTCAGATGAAATATTTACTGGATGCCAGAAAGATCGAGTACACAGCTGCGGAGCCCTCTTCTATTAGTATGCGGACGAGGAACTGATCTACTCAAAATCGTCCCTGCACTTATACTGTCTAGGCTGCCAGCCCAAATGTGATGTCGGCACATCAGGTAGAAAAATGACATAAATATACAGCGACTATTACATACCTTCAGCACATGTGTGAGAAGTAGTTCCAGTCCATACCATCGACGGCGGTAGTCATTATTCCTAAAGGCAACCGGAAACCGCTTTACGGGGACGGGATATAAAACCGTAAACAACGCATACCGGTTGTTTTTTCTCTCACGATGTCCTCCCACGTGAATGAAACCCTCCGGCTTTTTGCACAGTATCGTATATAAAAGTAAATCCTACCTGCTCTATATCCAGTCGCATCCCCATGTCATGTCATAGTTTGGCAAACCTTTTAACGGTGATATCATACCATGCCGGTTTCTCTTGAACCAAAGAAACGTAGTCATCTTCCCAATCTTCTGTCCAGACAGACGTTGTACGTTCAAATGCGGTCCAGCAGGGTGACGATGCGCAAAATGAGCAAAAAAAAAAAAAGGTCTGGGATTTCCATCAGTACTGTTTATTCACATTTGTCACTTCCTGTTCTTGCCCCGTGCGCAGATTCTCGAGCTAACAGCCAATCACAGTGGCCCGACGCCGATTCAACACGGTCGAAATTGCTGGAAACGCCCCCCCCAAAAAAACGTATTCCAACTCGATCCGACTTTACAACAGTAATTTACACGCTGTTGAGACGGAACATGGCGCTGTCCGACTCCCGACGTCGGATCGGTGTATCTTTACAATGCATTGTGTCCTTGCTCTGTATATTGTATTTTCACAACATCTGAGGAATATACAACAATGTCAAGAGAGTTTATTAGCGTTTATTCTTCAAACATCTTATTTGTCTGGATAAACTGTTGCTGTTTTGTAAGCAAAGGGCTTGAAAATGGGGACCAAATTACACATTAATGCTCGCGTTAAGAGTATTTTATGTGATGCAATTTAGCTACACGGCAAGAGCTTTAAGTCCTTTTATTGCTGACCAATGAAGGAAAACAGTGGCCATGAAAGCAACCCTGTCCTTAAAAATCCGTCCTCACGGGACAGCCACAGCATTGAAGGGCTTTTTAATGGCTGGACAACATGCTAATGTGACATTTCTTATGCTGCCCCTGAGTTTCGTGAGCTTTGAAGAAAATACCAATTAAGGTCTTGTTAACCTCTGCCCGTCGCTGCCAGGAGAGCAAACTGATGGGAAAAAAACTGGGCGTGCGCTTGCAAGCTTTCACATCAAAAGAAAAGAGGGCGAGCACGTTTTTTTTAAATATATATAACTGCACAAATAATCATCTTCCAAAATGTCCCAAACAAACGCAGCCATCTGAAAAATTGTATTTTCTCAGTCAACGTTATTACCATCACAGTGGCGTCAACTGTTTTTTTTTCTTTCTTTCTTTTTTCTTCTGCCTGCGTGTTATTATTTTCCATCAAGCCGAGAAATGTTCCCATTATGTTAACTGTTGCTGCAGCGTGGCTCAGATTGTTAATCAGCAGCACTCACAATATTATAGTTTGGATGACGGGAGACCTGAGATACTTCAGCAGGCATTAGCATTAGTGAGCATAATTGGGAATAAACACACGCACGTGCGTACGCACTTACACAAACACGCTTGTAAAGTACGTTTTGTGGCCTCTTTTTGCACTTGTTTAATTAGTTCAAGCAGCTTGTTGGCTTTTTTCTCCTTCACTGTTCTTGCAATTAAGCACATTATCAACCAAAAATGTTAACAAAATGATCAAGTATAATCATAATTTAATTTTTTTAAGAATGAAAAAAAAAAAAAAAGCACTTCAGTTTATATGTTAAAAGGAATATTTGTGTGAAACCAACACCATATAAAACATCAGAATATTAAAGTATTATTATTATTACTATTATTATTATTATTATTATTATTATTATTATTATCCATAAAGATTCACATTTTTGAGGAACTAAATGTGGAAAAAAAACTAAAGAGTTTACATTTCAACAGTCACCTCCTAGAGAAAATATCTGATCAAGTTTGAGGACAATTTGGTCGAAAACTTTTAAGATTAAAAAGAAGCTCTTTATGTTGTTGCATGCGGTTGCCGTGGCAACGCACTGTCTCCAAAGAAAAATGATGCCGCTTTTGAAGGTCTAAGCCTATGGTGAACACTCGTGAAAAAAAACAAAAAAAAACAACGGTTTGTTTGTTTTTTTTTGTTTTTTTTAAGAGATTTTGTCCAATAGCCCGCGTCCAAGCAAAAAAAAGTCGCACCCATGACGAGAATGTGCAGTGCCGGGACAGCATCCGCTATCCTCAGCCAGCAGACTGTGAAGGGCGAGGAGCGCCGCTGTGAGGTCTGGGAGGATTTAAGTGTCGGCCGCGAGGGGCATGATGGATTGGGGGGCCCGCTGCAATTAAATCACTGCGACTTGCTGTGACCGGAACCGGCGGCTTTAACATCTTCAGGTAAGAATAAAGCATCCCAACGTCTTTTTTTTTTTTTTTTTTTTTTTTCCCCCCCCTGAGGTTCTGCTTTAAAACATAGTGCTGGAGAATAATGATTCCATTTTTGGAGGATGGAAAGCGAACATTTTGCTCAGCTACCTCGAGACTTGAACCGGATCTTCCCCCGAGGCCTCAATCTTAAATGGACTTTTAATGAAATTAATGATGTGAGTACAACAAGCTCTCACTAATGCTTGCCACTTCTCCCTTTGCAATTTCCAAATGATTCACTGCCTGATTTGTTTTTTTTTGTTTTTTTTTTCCCTCCAGAGCCATTTTTAAAATAAGTGCACCGCAGCTTTAGTATAACTACAAATTCCGCAGAAAGAAGAATGGCAAAGTCACCGGCAATCACAAAATGCAATTATATCAAACAAAGCTTCAGACCACATTTTCTTCGTTGAAGTTTTGCATTTTCTGGAAGCTGAGCCGAAATGACACGATTGCATCGACTGAATTTTCTATACTTCTTCAAAAGGCTCATTTATTTTTGGAAAAACAACCAATTTAACACTTTGACTGCCAAACATTATCCAAAAAAACAACCCCAACAGTGCCAACGGATTTCGAGCATTTTCACTCATCTTTCAAGCAAACAAAATATTGTGCGCTACGACTACATAAACATTAAAAAAGTGTTTTTACCTTATTCCGTTTTTTAGTAATCACCATTTGAAAATAGGTAATTGGAGTGACATTAAAAATATACATTTTTTGCACAACAGTGACTTAGATTTTTATTTTTTTTTTGACGCTCTGTGAATTAGATTTAATGTTATATTTAATAGGTTTTGATCATTCATGTCATCCTTGAAATTTATAATTTCATCATATCAGTCATGTTTCATTGTAATTTCATATACCGTGAGCCCATTGAAAAGAAAATACAATGCTGCCATCTGCTGGCAATAGTTAGTGGGTGTTTTTGATTCCACAACCCATTGAGCAGGCAGTGCTTGAGCGAGAGAGAGAACCTTAGTAAACGTCAATTAACGTTTACGGCGGCATTCATTAGGAAACGTTTTTGGCGGTCAAAGAGTTAATAGACTTGACAATTACTTTAAAATATATTCTCAAAGATTGATGAATCCGCCTAAAAGCTGTTTGAAGGTAAATAATATTCAACAAAGATATTTTAAAAGTGTATTCTGGGGTGCTGTTACTCCTCATTGTGCGGCTCAGCAAGACTGAACCGAACAGTGGAAAGAGAGTCGTATCCCCCGCCTCAAAAAAAAAAAAAAAAGATTCGGATGCATCATCAGACATGGAAAACACTTGAAACGACCAGCAAACTTTTTTCCTGCTGACGGCTCGAGAGCAGACATGCAACTGAACTCACTACAAAGATAGATCAGGCCTGACTCGAAAAGCCAAAGGTAGAAACACTCAATTGCATTTGCTGTCTTGCAGCTGAGGCGAGAACCCCATCGAGCATGTCACCATCAGTCCTGCAGCACCGGCGGGACCCGCGCATGTGAGCAACATATCAAACGAGACAAATCAGGCTGGAACACAACAGAAGGTCAGAGGGCCACCGAGAGTCGAGTCACCTGGCACGAATATGGTAAGAGGGTGAAGATATATTCATCTTGATGCTCGTACCTTCTTACGGAAGTCGAGCTACACCGTGAAAATCCTGCTGCTGAAGAACTTTCATGTTTATTATTGAATTCTTCATATAGCGCTTTCAAACAGCCTGAGACGCGTATGCCAACTTTGACATTTTGCAATAGACCTGCAAAATAAGAATAAGAAACAAAAAACTGAAAAATAGCGAACAAACAATGGAATTTTATCAGTTTATGAATGTCATATGGCTAAACTCAGCCATGATTGGTCGTTACCTGGGCCGTGAGTCGATAGCAAGTGGCAAAATGGCTGCTCAGTGAGATTGCCATGACTTTATTCATATCCCTAATTCCATAAGCAGAATGTTGAGTTTAGACTAGCGGCTGCGCGCAGAACATATTGTCAAGGACATTTTTTGCCATCTCTCCCCTTCAAATGTATCATTGGTTTCTATCAAGAAGCGTATCACAAAAGTATCACTTTTCTGCGACGAAGGAGACTCGACGAACACGACTTTGAACCTTTTGGATAACTCGGCGAGATCTCCTCCTTCACCGGTCACAGAAAAAACCGCCGGGGTGCAGATGAACAAAGACAGCTCTGATAAGATAATTAGGCCTCCGTAAACGCAAGCGATTAGAACACATAATGGTTACGTCTGCTCGGCTATATTCTTAAACATTTGCATCTGCAGTCGTTTATCTTAATTATCCTGCTGCTGATAGCCACTAATCCCCCCCAATTACTGAAGAAATGTTGGCAGCAGTATCTGCTGTCACTCATTAAGACAATTAAAAGCATATACATGATGTCAGTGTGGCCCCGGAAATGTCATTTCGAGTTCAAATGTTGAGTTAAAGACAAAGCCTGGAAGAATAACTGGAGTGATATTTTCGTGCAATTCTGCCTTGATGACCACATCAATTTGTCCAATATTCATCTGCTACACTCAAGTTCTGAGCCTGAGGCATTAACTCATTCATTGCCAATGACAACTATAGACGGCCAGTGTTAATTTTGGAAAAAAAACAAAAACAAATAAATAAAAAATAATAATTAAAATTGAATAATATTAAAAAAAAAGACATTTGAATTTAGTTTTAGTTATAGTCTTCTGACTAAATTTAATTAAAGCCTTAGTCATAACTCAAGTCACCTGATTGTATTTTAGTTTGAATCCAATTTTAGTCAACAAAAATAAAGATCAATTTTAGTCGACTAAAATTGGCTTTTGGAGGCCGAGACCCAGTATGTGGTCTCAGTAAGACCGAGACCGATCACAAGAACGTCAACGCCCGTCTTGTAGGGTAACAAAAATCCGTTCTACGCACGATGGGAGCACTAAGCAATGAAATTGTTGTCATCGTTGTTATTCATAACAACAATGATTAATAACTATGAACGGAAACAATGAAAACCTAAAACTAAATTCAAATTTCTTGTCAAAATTTGCACTGGCTGTTTGCTTGGATTTTTGACGTCAATAGTCGTCATTGGCAGTGAATGAGTTAACGTGACTTTCAGACATTTGTTCACTTACTTATTGACCATATTAAACAGGATGTTTGCGTTGAAAAACGATTTGTGGTGAGTCATTTGTTTCAATCTGTATCGAATGAAACCAAGAAGCGTCATAGGTTGAATTGGCAACTGTGGTTGCAACCTTAGCCAAGTGCCCCAAATGGGGTATTTGTTATACAAAATGTTATTTGACTTCGTCCCATGTCTAACAATCCCTCATAATGCACCGACCATAAGTTAACATGTTTGCCCTTGTAAAATGCTTCCATCAGTCTAACCGATGGACACTCAACATTTGGAAACGATCAAATGCTAAATGGTAAATTAGTTCAATTTCAAATATTTGAATGGACAATTCTAAAAGAATTGAAACAACAACAAAAAAACGTAAAGCAATATAGCAAGGAACATTTGTATTTAATGGATCCAGCGCAAACGAAAATGATGTTAAAGGCCAACATAGTTTGACAAATCTAACTGTAAATGTAAATCCAGATACGAGATCTCAAAAGGCAGTTTTAAATGAAGACAGTAAACACTCGTAAGTTTAGAGACAAATTGAGGGTGTCACAGCAAAAAAAAAAAAAAAGAAGTCTACGCTTGTGGATGTATTTCTTGTATCAACATTTGCCATGCATCTGTCCAATACAATATTTTTTGATAATACAGTTCCAGTTTCAACATCTATTCCCAACTTTTTTCTTGATCAAACTGACCTTGACGATTTCAGCTATGCCCCCAAAACAAAAATAATCATTAAGGCTTCATTGGAGTCATATGGAAGATGGACATTCTAACATCTTGCTCTCAGTATTGCTAGTAGATTGAAAATCATATAAAAAATGAAGAAAAGTTCAAATATATATACACACACAACTTACGCAGTCAATGTCTCCCAAACAAGAATATTAACGTGAACATTTATGAGTTCATCCTTAATTACAAACTGCATAACAGAATTTGCATTTTAATCAGTTCCACTTTGTGCATATTGTCGATATCTGACCCTCTCCAACAGCCCTTCGAAAGCATATTTAGGACATATGACATTCAAAACAATTGACAGTATGTTGAAAAGATCTGATGAAATACTGATGCGTCACTTCAAGCTCACGAGAAAAAGTGGTTAGAAAATGCACTACTGACAGAATAATAAAAACTGCTCAACTACAATAAACACTTTTTGATAGTATACAAATGATAAAAAAAGTTTTTTTTTTTTTGTTCTATAAAAATTTGGTGAAGATTTCTACATTTCTACACTTCTTCCAGCATTAATGTGACCCACAACGTGTACAACCTTTCAAGGGAGAAAGCAAAAATGATCTGAGATAGTGCTTGCACTAGACTGATATTTACATCTTCTTTTGATAATGAGAAGTGCAAAAACATAGTCTGGCCAAACATTTCCAACCTTGGTTTCGTTGGAGCAAGACACATTTTCCCACAGTTCAAAACAGACATTAATATATTTAATTCACCGCTCAAAGATGATTATTTTTTTTAATTTCTGTTCACAGATTATAGATCACATTAATGGCAGGATAAGTTGATAAATGATTGAACTCTTAATATTACAAAATCTGCATTTGACTGGGGTGTGTAGACTTTTTCAAACTAATCTTCTGGCACCGTTGCCGGTCTAGTGCAAATGAAGGCAACGCGGTAAACATAAGAGTAGAGACGGCGTAGCTCCTGCATTCGGCTCAACATTTTGCAGCGGAGCTTTTCCAGCGTTGCAGTCTTATAAAAGCAGAACCCCTAAAACGCTTCTTGATTCCAGTGAATGAAGAACGTAAGAATTTGATATTCAACCGACTGCTGCTGAGACCGTAAGCGTCCCGGTCAAGACGAGATGTGCCTTTGTCGTTGGCTTCCTGCTCGGCCCCTCTGCTTGTCATATTTGAAAGTGATGATGAGGAAGATGAGAAGAGTTACGCCCTGAATGCCGGCCAGGAGAAAGAAGTAGTAGTGCAGTGAGCAGTCGTTGATGTTTCCTAGAAAGACGGCGAGAGAAAACAAGACAGTCTTTTATTTTTCACATTTGCTACAAGTTCAGGTAGGTGACACTTTTTAAACAGAGTGGATGAGTGACAAAGAGACACGGGTAAATTGTGACGCTCAAAAGAGGTCGTCTTGGCACGTTCCTTCGCTAGGCTACACCATTCATGTTTTCGACAGATAACATTCACTTTTGTTAGCGAGAGCTTCGGCAAAGACGAGACTTGTCAGGTGGTACCGTTCAGCAAGCCGCCTTCTTCCTTTTTCAAAAACAAATACGGTTGATCTCCCACTTTGCAGCTACGACAAAGTCGCGACTGAAGAATTAGAACATACACGTCAAGGTGGGCGTCTTTGATACTATTAAAGGAAATACTTGTTTTCCCCTGGGAACGGGACACGACAAAATACATTGATTCCATTTCACAAACTCACCTGCAGTAAGAAAAACAAACCGCCCACCTTACATCAAAGCAACAGTGAAGCAAAAACAAATATGGTCCTGTAATATTGTCAATGTAAATGTAAAGCCCCCCCACCCCCCGAGGCGATGTTCTGTCTTGCTCAGAAAACTCCTATTAGTGGAGCCGTCACTGCAAATAAAGTTGGAGGAAGCGACTCAAGTTTGATGGTGCTTAATAAATATGCCGGCGACTTGTGCCTATTTACCATCATGATGGTAATACATGGAACGAGGATTTAAAAATGACTTTGAACTATTATATGATTAAAATAAAAAAGGTTTCAGATTCCCAAAACACAAAGCAAGCCTATGAAACTCTTAGCTCGGAGAGACTATTTTATACTCTACGGTTATAGAAACTTATGAGCACAACTGTATGGTGAAAAACTACAAAAGGCCTAATACCCATAAAATCTAATATACTGTGGCAATATTTTCAGAGGTTAAAGTGGACATGAGTAGAGATGTGCATGTTAATTTTAGCGGCGATTCATAGCATTTTTGTGTCATTAAGCGACATGTACAGTTATTAGGGTCTGTCAACTTATGAGCACAATCTTAATTGACTATTATGTATTTTGTCCAATGTATGTTAAATATATTCAACAATAAAACATATCTAATGAGGTTAGCAAATTAGGCCTCAGAAACAAATGTTCTCGAGTCTTCGGATCCCGATACAGAAAACTTATTTTGAGCTTCTTGACGATTTAATGAATGGCTATTTGTGTTGTTGCCTTTACTCAGTAAAGGCAACAACACAAAGTCAGTAAAGTTTACTGACTTGTTGAATGTCGTCGTGTAATCCCGAGACTCAGCAGAAATTGCACTTTTATAGCTCTTTACAATTGAGTCTATACATTGCCTTATCAAATGACACAGAAATTTTAACTACAGCACAAGAAGCCATCTTGAGGTTTTTCTAAATTGCCTTTTCTAAATAGTCATCAATGGAAAAACCAAAAAAAAAAAAAAAAAAACGTACTTTTTAGAACAGCGTTGTTACGAGGAAGTTGAATGGATAGCGTTCCTCGTTGTGCTTTGCTTTGTTCATTGTGCTTCCGGGAGTTAATAACTTGATTTTACTTACTGCTTCTGACGTTAGTGCAGTAATAGACGGCCTTGTTTTGGCTAATCAAGTGCATCAAACAACTTCCATATATACGTATGCAGACAGGTTAATGTGAGATGCCCTTAATGTTGGCTGTGGATCATTTGCGTGTGGGCTACACAAAAAAAAAAAATTAAAAAAAGAAAAAAAAAAAAAAGAAAAAAAGTTTATATACCAGAATGTAGAAGCACTAGAATAGCTTAACTAAAATATAAATCATTAGTTATCGGCAAATTTTCACAAAAAAATAAAAGCTACTCTTGCATAATAGCATTTTTAATACAACTACACTTACTTAAATTCCTCAACAAAAACTTAACATTTGTGGTAATAGTTTTAATTCACAGTATTCCTGCCATAGGCATGATGGAAATGTGTTGTGCAAGGATTAGCCAATCGATGTGACTATTTGCCAACAAGTACTAAATACCACCATTTGTATCACATGTTTTCTCTGCAGCAAGGCATACAAGTGCTAATATTCACTTCCCCGCATCGGAGGCACGGTGTCATCAGAGATTCAGTGCTAACACAAAAAACCTTCATGTTCTTCTTGTACATGATTTAATGCCCTGTTCTATCCTGCGGATCAAAGTACAGGATTAAGTCGTATGAAACGAGATCTTCAAGCTTTGCATGATCAGTTGATCTCAGTTGGGCGTCACAACATGGCAACGTGCTTGCACAAGGTTATTTTCCCAGTCTCTCTGTTGTGAGCGCACCCTTGTTGATAATTAGACATTCAATGGAAGAAAGAAAAAAACTGGGATGACAGGACGCGGCGCACGCAACTGACGCTTGTGTTGATGCGCCTTCAACAGAAGAGCGCGCGAACCATTTGATCTTTGAATGACTGTGATGTTGTGCCACAACATTCAGAAAAAGACAACAGGCGGAGACAAAAATCTGTCGCAGGCCGTTATTTATGCTGTCATCATCTTAATTTGGTCAAATGTTTAGATTGTGACAGGTGGACAAAGAACTGTAAATAATTTACGAAACGTAAAACGATGCGAGTGACAGAAGGGAGATGGTGGGAAACGATGACTATTGGATTAGCATTCAATAAACTCATTTAACGGGTTATAAAGTTTAGACCGTCATGCTGCAGTCTTTATTGACAAACTCATATATTCTTCTACAGTTTTACAGACTGGAGTACTGAAGTTGGTCAGAAGTACAGTACGTTAGAAGTTACATTTAACTCATTTGCTCCCAATAACGTGTAAATACGTTTTTTTTTATGTTTTAAGTGTCCCAAAGACGTAGTTATACGTTTTTTTGTTTTGTTTTTTTTTATGCTAGAGCATACAGAAGGATTTGATGGAGCCTCTCAACTGCAAAGAACGGTTGCAGAAATGGTAGTTATTACACAAACGGCCAGCAGGTGGCAACACTGCAAAGGAGATCAACCAGGGCCATCTAGAAAAAAAGCTCAATTACTTCAAATTTTAAATAGAAAACTGATGAAACTTAGCTCTCTTCTAATGCTAATTGCTGCAAAACGGAAACAGATAGAAACATACTTTTTTTTTCCTGATGAAATAAGAGACTTTAATCTTTCTTTTGATAGGTTCCATGCTTTTATAGCAATTGAATACAATATTCTGTGGGCCTTTCAAAATCAGTCAAAATCCAGTAAAACAGCCGGGAGCGAACGGGATTGCGAAATGTGAAAATGGCGGCGAGTGAATGAGTTAAAGACTGCGCTCCACAAGGGACCCCAGCCAGGTGATTTCACAAGCTTAGCCAACATTACACAAGGACTCGGCCATACTATAGATTTGACAAGTCTTCAACTGGTACTGGTGATTCCACAGTGAGCTTCAATGCGTGATAATTCACCTGACCACGGGAATCCAGAAGAAAAGTGGTCAATATCAATTTAACATTTGAAGATAGATCAATTGATCCAAACCCAGAAATGGCATGACTCAACATTTTAATGCTTTAACACATTCAATATCACCTTGAGCCGCAGAATCCTATTTGAGGGGAAATCAATGGATGTTTGTTCCAGCTATAAATGTAGTCATTTTCGGTAGTCCTTCAATTGATCATAAAACTAGTTTGGCCCTCTAACCTGTGCTGCAAACCATCTTCTAAGTATTCTATTTGTACTGCATGTTCCATTTATAATATAGCCTGTGTTAAGTTAGCCAATTTTTGATATAAAAGGCCTCCATTAAAACACTGACATTTTGCTCAATGTGACCCCAAAACTGCTTCAGCAGGAATGTGCGAATGTCATCTTGCAAAAAAAAAAAAAAAAAAAGTCCTCAACATCTGATATTAGATTGACAACTTGAACACTGGTCAAACGAAAGATCATTTGCCGTCATGGGACTAAAACAGCTCAGAAAAGAGCTCATTCGGAAAGAAATTCAGCAACATAAAAGGGCTTCAAATTAAATGCAGAAAATGGTATTTTAAGAAACAAAAGCTTTGTATGTGAAGGACACGCTTGCGAGAAGAGTAAAAGGTGAAGCTGAACAGACTGCTGGTGAAAGTAAAAAACAATTGCACTGGAGGCCATGAGGGAGTTATAGTATAGAAAGCATATGGGGAAACATAAATTTAAAGTTTTAGAAGTGGAAATGACTGGAAAAAAATTCTGATGACAATATACAGCAAGAATACATTGAACAGCCATAATATTTTCACCACTTTCCTAATAATGAACCAAATATTTTGCTTTTACAGAAATAATGATGGTCCGATTTGACTTCCTGTCAGAAAGGGATTCATGACATGTATGAATTATGTTTGATTACAATGTAATGCAGCATTACATTACAATTATATTTTATTTTTTCCAATTCTTTCTTTTACTCTCTTCAAACTAAGTGTAAATATTACTCTAAAACTGAGTCTATTTTGGTCCTTATCTAAATAGAGTAAAATTGACTACAGAATTTACTGTGAACTTGCTACCCAAACATTTTAGTTGATCATGTGTGAACATGCGTATTAGCAGAATGTACTATAACGAATGTAAACCCAAGTTCTCAGAATCCACACATCCAAACTGTCTGCAAAATGACGGATTGCATCTCTGTCAGCATACCTGCCAACAACATCAAACATGGAATTTCGGCTTTTTCCAACATGATGGAAAGACACTTTTGAGATTGCAACTTTGAAATGCAACACTCCACACATGCTGACTTTTCCAGGATGAGCAAGTGGAGACTGAGTGACAGCATCAAGCCGTGTGATGCCGGACTAGCAGTTCCATCTCCATGTTAATGCTCAAGGGACAGCTTTACTCAAGTTGAGCAGGGAGGTGTAATCAGACCCCCGGCCTGTGATTAATGTTCCTCATCTATCTTCAGGCCAGTGCGGCTCAGTAAAACTCGGAACAGTTCACCCAGGAAGCTGTTTACTGAACACCATTATGCCCGAAGCCATGGAAATGAGTTGCATCTTGAGAGCTAAGAGGACGCTAACATCTTCTGCCACAAAACATACTGTACATTTCCTGACTGTACTTAATTAATACCTAAGCTTTGTGTCATTTGGGTTCGTTTGTTTGTTTAGTTTTGGTTTTAATCTGTGGCCAGGAGGATGTTTTGTTCCATTTCTTCAGCTCACCATTCAAATGACTTGAAAAACAAAAGACGTCTTTCAGGCAATCTGGCTCAACTTTAACTGCCCCTTAAATGAAGCTAAGATGAGAAACTGATGGATTTACCTTCCAGTGCTAACAACATCAAAATCACACTCATTCCGAAGGCACACTGTATTAATGAGCTATTAGGCTTTTGCGGGTATGTTATTTACATCTTTACCACATGTTCAGAGAAATGTGATCCAGGTCGGAAACCTTCTGACTGTAGGAACCCATCAATATAGTGCCAAAACCTCCCTATTCATTCTGCCACTTGGGCAGATTTACACAACCTTTGCGTCGTTAGGCTGACAAGTCTATTTATTATGAGAAAATTCCCTTAAAACAACAGGACTGCACGGGAGTGTTTTGCTACCCTTTCCACAACTAATTTACAACCTCCTTAAGTGGAGTTTAAATCACCACAAGCTTTGAAGATTCAAAGTCCTATCCTGGCAAAATAAACTTCAGCAATCTGAATCGATACCTCAAAGTCCACACTCATACGCATGACATGCAAAGTCAATAGTTTATTTTATTTTATTTTTATTTATTTATTTTTTAAACGTATGTAAAACCTTTGGTGTCCTGGAAGGCGTGGCAAATAAAATGTATTATTATTATTATTATTATTGTTATTGTTGTTGTTATCTAGTTACCTGTTACTATTATTACTAATTTACTATAGGCCTAAACTAAAAACATGACCACAGATTACCAAATGCGGTATGAGAGTTCTGCAATTATGAGGTTAGTGCATTTCCATCGATTTTCATCATTGTGGTTTCAGTTGACAAAATGTTTAGAACCACCCTTTATCATACTCAGAACCATTTCAAATATTTTGACCTTCCCATGTACCTTAAATCAGATAACCAAATTCTAAAAACATTTGTGAGATGCAGTGACGTGTCACCCTAAATTGTAATATGATCTTACCAAAATCTTTGTGAGATGACATCCATCCAATCGCCTTGAGGGACACGATGGCCAACAGGCCCGAGCCCACAAAGGAGCCTATCCCAGAGAAAAAGAAGAAGAGCCCCATGATGGCACTCTGCATAGACTTGGGTGCAGCAGAGTACGCAAACTCCAGTCCTGCAGGAAAGAGAACACATTTATTTCATTAGTGTGAATGAAAATATTGGCTGTATGGATGAGTGCAAGAGTAGGTAGCTATGTGGCTGGGGTGTAGAGATATTAATGATTAATCGATGAATTGGTAGTAATTGTTTGGGGGAAATTTCAGAATAAAATGTGTCTTGAAGCATTTGAGGCCAAATAGAATGCACAACAGCTTTGGAATAGTCATTGTATATTTCATTCAATTTCTATTTTGTTGGCTATCTGCTATGCTTTAGTCTGCAAGACAACCACATTTCTGGAAGATAAATCATAGTGTTTGCAGAGACAGATGGAAAGCATGAGGGGTGGTGGGAAGTCTTATTTTCCACCACCAGACCTGTCTGCCTGCAAGCTGACATTGATAATTTCATGGCACCTCGTGTGATTTTTCAAATAAGGCCCGATAGCAACATCTGTCTGGGGAGATTACAGAACGGCGGTTGAATATGTTTGCTTTTTAAGACTTTAAGGACAGCTTCCTCACAGATACCTATGCAAAAGGGCCGACAAAAATGTCGGGATTAGAGCATTGTAAACTCTAACCTTTGTAGGTGTTTTCAACGGTACATTTGTATCGTCGGATAACCTTTGGATTACAACTCAATGTGTTTTGGAGAAGACAGCAAAAACAACAACAAAAAAACACACATTTAAAAGAGTATTAGTTAAGATTTTGCAAGAAAATTGCCAGATCATATCTGATGTCCACCATGAGCCAAATAATAAAAGCTGAACATTCATCGGATTTCAAATGCACTGTACGTGTTTTCTTCCAAAGGAGCAAGTAAACATGATTTTATTGCAAACAAAATGTCAGGGATCATTCCAAGACAACAAATAAAAACAAACCTGCATGACACGCAAATAAATGCTCCTTGTTGTCTTTTAAGTCAGGGAATAAATATTTTTGATGGCAGTGGCTTCTGACAGGTTTATTCAAATAAAAGAGGACTAAAGGGAAAACATTTCCTTTCATTCAAGATACTTAATGTCACAATTCTGTCAGACTATTCTCCTTGAAGTAAGCGCTAAAGAATGGAAGAGAGAGTGAGATAGGGATATTTTTTAAATGATTTTAGGGAACTACAGCTTTGTCTGCTCTTGGATTGGAGATCCATCCCCCGTCTAACAGTCCCATGACGCACTTTTCATATTCTAGTGGTTTCATCTATAATTACAGATTTTAATATTAAATCCTGTTAAAACCCAGTGACATCATGATGTCGATTTCAGGGTTCGGTTAGATCACAGTGGGCTAAAGCTGAAACGTTGCTTTGAAGTAAAATGCAGACACTTATTTTTAGTTCAACCTTTATTTAGCCACGGGAATAAAAAATCATTCACAATCTCTCCTACAAGCGTTTCCTGGTGATAGTGAACGAGGGAGATTACTAGGGACCGATACCAGCTGCGTACAAATTTTACAATAAGAATAATATTAATTTTATATTGTCAAAAATGTTCACGATTCAATAGCTCAGCCTGAGCATGGTACATAAGTTTGATGCAGTTTTTGTGGCAACGGATTTGATCCTTTTGCTTACCTAAAAATAGGAAGTTCTGTTCTAAGACTAGTTTACATGTTCTTGAAGGCCATTGCAGCCCCATTTCAGGTACTGGTAACTCTGGACAAAACTGGATGATTGTGAGACAAAGCGATGCATTAAACGTATACTACAGAAATGTGTATGTATATGCATATATGTGGGGTTACAGGATGGGCATATGTCACAAGCTGTGATTGCTGTGGGTGCCCATGAGAATGTTAGGAGAGTCCTAGTCGGCTGCAGTGAAAGAGTAGCATTTAACATCTGGTAATCATAAAAGCTCCCTCTCTCCCTTACAAAGCACATGATGTTCTTAATAGGAGTCAATGTGTCTGTAAGAGATGGGATAACACGATTATGTTAGGACGTAACGATATTGGTCACTTTTAGCTGACAAGCAATGAAATTACCACTTCATGATGTCTGTCTGAAATGAAAGCTTACGCAGTAGCACGTAACTGAGTACCTGCAATGCTGGCAAATATTTCACTGATGCCTATCAGCACGTATTGAGGCACTTGCCACCAAATGGGTAAATCTGCTGCATAGTAGACGACGTTGCCAAGCACTTGGTCAATGGGGCCATTTGCTTTGATGATCTCCAGGCGTTTTGTCTCCAGAATACCTGATGGGAAGACAAAAACGTGAGCAAATGTGAGCACAAGTAGAAAGCAAAAAAAACAACAACACATACACACACACAGTACTAGATTGTGGCCTCACTGCCAATGTAGTGACTCAGCGATTTTGGATTATTTCCATCCATTTCATTAAGATCACATCCACATCCTTCTGTATTGTAAAGCCCTATTAGAACTCCTTTATGAAAACAGTTACTGTAAGTAGATCATCAACCACTACTGCATTCCTAACTTGAATTGATGGCCATTATCGTGCAACCAGCAGCTGTGGTACTTGTAGATAACGCCTAAAGACTGCCTCATATCATAACTACACTTAATGCTGCACTTGGAGAGAACTTGCCTTCTTGTAATCCGCCCGTGCAATAATACTAGCTGTCCATCTCAGTCCATGCGGCGGCTGGGCTGCAGAGACTAAGTCCTTCACTACAAACACACAGCCCGTGCTTACCCCCCTCCTTACGAAACATCACACAGCCCAACATGATCCCTAGTAGTGGACATCTAAAGGCAATTGAGCTCCATAAGAAGCATATGAGAAGTCGCACTTTAAAAGCATACGGTATAGTGCAAGATATTGTACAAAAAAAAAAATCTTCACAAGCAGTGTGAGCCTTGTTTTTCCTTCAGCCTCCCTCAGTTTATACACAAACAAAAATCAAATAACAAATCAATGGTTCTCTGCAGGCCAGCATATTTTTTGGCGGCCTCTTGTACTGCATAGGAGGCCCCACTTTGTTCACCATGGCTAACAGCAAACCCCATGAAATCGCACTGCACCAATTTCATGATGAGAGACTTGCAGGCTGAAGATTTAATGAGTTACCCCTAGTGAGGAATAGAATGAAAATGGATGGATGGAAAATGTAAAGTTCATTATTGTCAACATGTCATCACTTTGACCAGTGACTGAATCCAGCCACACTGCTCGTGTGTGAACTCACCGTTCTGTGACCAATGCCCACACCTCCGCTCCATCGTAAACCCTTTCTCTCCACTCACAGGAATTGCTCGCTGCAATATTCAGAATTTATTTTACTGTGAAAGGGCTTTACTTTCCCCCAAGAAGTGGGGTGATAAAAGCAGATAGCGGAATTGGCTTTCAACTTCATAACTGAATACGTTTGAACATCTTTACATCTAGAAAAGCCACTGACATCTGAAAATACCTTAACATGAGATACATATTCTTCACACACCTTTCATTCCATTCCATCACTGATGGAAAATAGACTACAATATTCTCCCTCAGCAATGTGTCTTATTCTGCACTTCTCAATTTCATCCAAACATAGAACAAAGCTAAAGGGCCACTTCTTATCCTCATACATACCACAAACATCTCTCTCTAGCAACAACAATAGTCGCATGTCATCCATTTTTATTCAGATTGTCATCCTATGAAGGTAACCCGGATAGTCAGATGTAGCCATTAATAAAATATGCCACAATTGTACATTGATTTAACATCTTGTATGTGTTTTGTTTATTCAGAAATGTGTCTTGCGGCTCGTCTCTCTCAAAAACGTTTGCTTGGCTGTATCAATGCAGTCGCTTTCTCCCCAGACATGCTGGACTTGCACTTTCAAATAATCCACCGGCTAGAACGGAAAATGACTCCGTGGCAAGGATGCAATCATTCAGGTCAAAACAGTGCAATGCCTCAACTGCTCCAAGTAAGGAAACATATATAGGCTGCCAGTGGTAAATTGATGTTCATATTTAGGGATTATTTATCCATCTGTGACCGAACATGACATATACAAAATCATTTATTGTATAGCACGTGTTAAAAATGTCGGTGCCGTATTCCTAATTTTTGCGGTTAGGATCATTTTTTTCTAGTCTTGAATTTGGAGGTATTTCCACCATGTGTGCTTTGAAACTTTTGTCCCCAGATCAATTTATCAGGAATAAGTAGGAATGCACAGAGGACATCTTTTTGTGAACTCACCCGCTGCCACAGCCGACCACATGACAAAGAACATCCCCACTGCAATCCTCTTCAGAGAGGAGGGCAGCAGACCACGTCGTTTCAGAATAGGGTCCACCACTTTGTCTTTAAGAGGAATCAGCATGAGGATGAGCACAGCATCAAACATGGTGAGCCAGGCTGCCGGGAAGCGAAATGTCATCTGGGGGATTCAGAGGAAATAGATGAGATAAAACTGTACAAAATTCAATCAAGTGTGAAAGCTGTGGAGAATTTTGCCACAGTCTAACACAGCTGATTAAGTTTGTGCTTGCACTTTTGGCTGGATATTACTTTGGCACCCCCAAGTGGTCACAGTTAAATGTGACTGAAAACTGCACTATGTCAACACATCTGGATGCAGTTCCATAACATTCTATTTATCAAAAGAATACTTGTGTGAAATACTATTCTAACCAGGGAGACACAAATGCAAATGGAGCGTATGAAGCACATCTAGAAGTTTGAATCATGAGCAAAGAACCTGCAAACATTGAAATTCAAACGTCAGTGTCATCTGAGGTTTGGTGCGCCTCTGGTTCATAATTATGTATCTCTAAGTCAAGCTCATTTTTGTTCAATTTGGCTTTTGTTAGCATATTATAATTTTCAAATTGATCCATTTTCTTTTCTAAATAAAACCCTGTATGAGTAATAAGTTCTGGAGTTCCCTGTCACTTATCCATTATGTTATATCAGCAATTTGGGGTAAAAGCCTACTGGATGCATAAGACACTATAACATGTATACATTTGATTGGACACATAATAAAACGTTAACTAATAAAGAAAAGGTGACTGCTGCAAATCATGCATTGAGGGATTAGGAAAAATCAGAAATATTTGCAGTATTTTGTCTTCAAGTTGTCAATGCTTCCATTTCATTTGTAGCAATGTACTTAACATCGCAAAGCGCATTCCAACAGACTGTACGTGGCTGATTCTGCTGCAAAAGCACATGACAAATTGCTTCGTTCCTACTCATGCATATGTATTCACAAGAGGGCCCAAAAGAAAAGCGTGGGTTTCGTGCAAAGAGGATGAGGATGCATAAAGAGAATCTGATTTATATTCGATTATATCTATGAAAACAGCACGGGAATGTATGTCTATTTTTAGATCACATTGTTAGTTAGTGTTGCGAGTGCTTGAATTGATTTGCTCACTTAGGAGCAACACAAATTGTAGTTAGATGGCAGTGGCATGCTCAATATGTGCACTCAGCAATATATTTAGTAAACATATTGACAGCACAAAGACTGCATACGCATTCTATATTCTTCAGCCTGCCTGTATATAATATCCATCTAATCATTAGATGGATGGATGGATGGATACATTAGATTCTAATGTATGTTTAATAACACTTAGATCGCAGATTGATAAGACAGAACATGATAGAACAAGATAGATACACACACAGTAGCTGAAGAGATGAAACAATTGAATTTAGCTTTGAATGTAACGCACCATAAATAAT
Source organism: Festucalex cinctus (assembly GCF_051991245.1). Classification (NCBI taxonomy): domain Eukaryota; kingdom Metazoa; phylum Chordata; class Actinopteri; order Syngnathiformes; family Syngnathidae; genus Festucalex; species Festucalex cinctus. Next base: position 30,969,745 of record NC_135415.1, on the reverse strand, counting down.
TACAATGCATGCATTCGCTAGCAGCTCCACTTTCAGTGTGTTCTGTCTCCTTGAATAGATCTCATTTGTTCAGTTGTGCCATTGAACTGTGTCAGGTGAGGAAGTAAAAACACTGCAGCATCAAATCTCATTTCCCTTTTGATTTTGAGAAGTGTCAAGACTTGTACCAAACAAAGTCTGGGTTTCATTTTTGGTAGCGTGTACAGTATAATGTGGAAACGGAAAACAATCTCCCTCGTTGGTATTTATACAATTACCAGTTGTCAACATGAACTTTTGAGACCTTGTTTTGATGAAATATAAAGGCAAACTGATTCACAAATTCCATTCTACTTGTTCAAATCACCCAATTACTTGAAAGGTATCTAAAACAATAGGTGCACTATAAAATACAATCTCTCTGTATGCTTTAACTCTACTTTATATATGAGAAAGCAAGACTGCGGATGTATCTGGAGTGACATGCCTCATCATCATCATATCTTTCCAACATCCAATACGATATGTGAAAATGGAAAGAAACATAGGTAGCCCATGTCAGACTTATTAATGGAGAGCCATCAGATGGAGGCGCTGTTGTGGAGTGCTCCAACTGCAGACAGGTTGCTAATCTGCAAGGTATTAGTGTGTTCAGTAAAGTTCTGACTTAATCCCCAAGGCATTACCACAACCTTTGCCAGCCTCCAGCTGTTACCTACCACTGTCACCGTGTCACTGACCTACAGTTTCCAATGTGAACAATCAAGTTTAGGACTACGCTTTGCAGGAAACGCGACCAGACTACCTATTTTTTTTCCCACACGCAATACTTTGTGTTCATGTAAATATCCAATCTTTGCCAAATCTTGTATATTAGTTGTACTAATTACTGTTTAGTTACCATGTGGGAGTCAGTAGTGCTATTCGAGGCAGCAACTGGAATCTTGAGGTGGAGGCCCTGCAGAATGTACGTTGTCTGCATCTGCAATATGATGAGGAGATTAGCATCAAAGAAATCACTTCCCATTCACCCAATCGTGTGTTTACCCATGGCAGTGCTTTCTTTATATTTTGCATAGACTCACTTTTGCAATTGCTAAAATACATCTCCTTACTTCCAAACCTAATTTACCTGGAAATACACCATCCAGTATGGAATAAGGGCGAAGAAAACTGGGAGGATTTTCACCAAAGATTTCACTTCCTCCACCTTCTCTTCTGGGAATTTTCCTCCATAGGTCACTTTGGCAACATCCAATAGATTTGGTTTATTGTTTCTGTAAAACAAAAACGATATCAATTGCCAGTGCCAAACAGTATAAGAAGGACCAATGCGCATACCCCAATTCCAGTAAAAGTTGGGATGTTGTAAAAAAGGTAAATAAAAACGGAACCAAACATTTTGCAAATCTCTTTCAATCTATATTAAAGCCAACAAATTACAAAGATATTTAATTTTCAAACCAGTAATCTTTTTTTTTTTTTTTCTCAAATAATCTCATTTTGAATTTAATGCCTGCAACACTTTCCAAGTCATCTGGGTCAGGCTCAATAATAACGTCTCTCACCGTAAAACTGCAAATAATTCATCATCTCTGGTCCATAGAATCTGGAGGAATCTCTGCAAGTAAGCCGCAAACCAACGCTGAATGCTTGTGACCTTCGATCCATCAGGCTGGCATCATTGTGTAAAAGATACTGCTGCGTGGGTCCAGTGTGACCACTGACAGTTAACACAGTTCATCGCTACATCTACAAGTTAAAATGCTACCGTTCAAAGCGAAAAGCCATATGTCAACACCACCAAGAAACAAGCTCGCCTCTCTAGGCCAGAGCTCATCTGAGGTGGACCAATGCAAAGTGGAAAAGTGTCCTGTGGTCTGATGAGTCCACATCTGAAATTGTTGGAAATCATGTGCATTGTGTCCCACGGGCCAAAGAGAAAAAGAGTAACATGCCAGCTGTCCAGACCTGTCTCCCCACTGAAAATGTCTGACTCATTATGAAGGGCAAAATATGACAACTGGGACTATAAACCAGGCTTCCCCTATTCTAGTCCTCGTGGGGTGGAATCCTGCAGGTTTTAGATGTTTCCGTCCTCCAACACACCTGATTCTAAAGATCAGGATCGTTCATCAGGCTTCTGTAGAGCTTGTTGATAAGCCGATGAATCAGGTGTGTTGGAGGGCAGAAACATCTAAAGCCCGTAGGACTCCGGCCCTCAAGGACAAGGACTGGGAAGTAGACTGTTGGGATACCCAAGGTGTACAACAAGTAAGAGTGGTCAAGAATGCCAGTGAATAAAGGTTCAGCAATTATTGTTCTCAGTTCCCAAACACTTAAGTATTGTTAAAAGGAAAGGTGATATACCACAGTGGTAAACATGACCCTGTTGCAGCTATTTTAGAATGTGTTGCAGACATCAAGAGTGAATTTGCATACTGTTGTAGAGACATGTTAGCTTTGTTACATTAATGCAGTCAATTGATTAGAACTTTCATTTCGTTATTCGATTAAGATGTATCATGCTAATCTTTGCAAACAGACAAGAGTGACGCATTACCGCAATAAATCAGGCTCCTTGGGTTTCGAGGAGCAAAAAGCGAAGCTCAGTATCTTGAACATATCGGTGAAAGCACTGCCATCAGCAGGCTTGGTGATAAAAACTGTGCGGCCCAGGAGAAAAACAAGGAAGGAAATCCCAAGGCACACAGTAGGAATGATGTAGCCAAGCTCAAAGCTGAAATTTTGCTGGATGTAGGCCACACCTCCCAGTGACAGGATGGCACCTAGGTTAATGCACCAGTAGAACCAATTGAAGAATCGGCGGGTGGCCTCCGGTCCCCTGTCTTTGACCTATTCGAAAAACAAAGTGTCACTGTTACACATACGGCACACTGGGACTAATAAATCATAAAAGCAACCCATCTCCTCTAAAACATTAACTGCCCAAGTTGCAAGCAAGTCAAATAGTAGTTGTTGCATTGGGCAAACAAGAACAACAAACATCTTCAGTTTATTGTAAATCAAATAAAGCTTCTGGGGTCTTACTGTACTCAAAAAGACAATGATAGCATAATCAGTAACAAAAACGGAAAACTGTACATTCGGTTAACTGTGCAAGCTAATGATAATATTCTTGTGACAGCAGTGACCCACGTGGAGCTACTCCTTTGGAGAAAACAATTCGATTATTATCTATATGTGATGAAGTGGAGGAACAACAAGAGGCAGTGGTTCAGAGTTACATTATTGCTTTCATGTGGACTTCATAAATTTACTCTGACCACAAAATAATCAGTCATACTAACTACTGGCACAACTTCTAATTTGTAGGTGGTGCGAAGTTCGTTATCTCTTCACGGAGTTTGTTATTTTCCAGTGGTGTTACTTAACACAATATATGTAAATATAAATACAAATGTACATGTTATGTATTCTGTTGTTGCCATCAATTAAAGATGGAAAAATGAATAATTATATGACAGTTAGACTGACTAGACAGAAGGGATTCCAATTCAACCAGATGTTATTTTCACTAGGCTTCAGGTTAAACAGAAAACAAGTCAGATAATATTTTAGAGAAAAAACAAAGTTCATAAACCAATTTTAATCAGTTAAACACAAATATCGGACTGATCTCTGTCTATGGTTATGTTTTGAATGTTGTGATACCCAAGATCCAATTGTTTCTCTTTTGTTTCCGTGCAGTATAAGGATCCTATTTGAAGCAGTGTGTTGGTTCATGATCAAAAGCATCAACAAACACCAAGTCAGAAACATGTAATAAGCATTGGAGCAGCCGATCTGAGTTAATGCTGAGCCCTCCTGTGGAAATGTTCTCATGGCTGGTGTGATGATTTTGTTTAGAAAGACAATTACTGTTTTCTTTAACATTTTGTACGCATTTTTGCAGCAAAGTTTTTCCCGCCATCATAATGGCCATGTTTTTTACATGCTCTTTTCCCATGTACGCTATGGGTGTGCTTGTGAATGTGTTTGTGTGTGTGTGTGTGTGTAAAATACAATTAACTGGCTGTGGTGATGAAGGATGTGCTTGTCTAAGTGAACCCTCATGGCAAAGATAAAATAAATCACATGTCTGGCTACATTACGTCTGACTGCATTCCCAATTATGCAGGCCCACAGCAAAAGACTGATCCCATTTAGAGACAATACAACAAATATTTAGTGTAAAATCACAAATTCTTCATACTATACCTGATCTGCCCCAAACGGAGTGATGTTTGACTTGACCGACCCGACACCCAATGCGATTAAAAAAAGTCCACTGTAAACTACAGGGCCACAATAGGGTGCACGGATGGGGCAGGTCACATTGCTGGGAGGGGTACTGTTTGTGCTGAGACACTCGGCAGGTTGCACTGGAAATGCTGCCTCTTCTCCACATACATTTACTCTCGTGTCTTCATTTGAAATGAAAGGGAAAAATAGAATACCTATGAAGTATAAAATCAAACTTGAGGCAATAGTCCAAAACTTTCCAAAGTATGCATCAGCCAGCCAGCCTCCAAATGGGGATATCAGGTAAGTTACCCCCATGAACATCAGAGGAGCCTGGCTGGCTTGTGTGCCCTCCCAATAGAAAGGACTACTATTTAAAAAGAGGACAAGGTTGGATGTGATGCCATAGAATGCAATCCTTTCCAATGATTCGGCCAGCAAGATAGCAGCACATGCTAGTCTTCTTCCCTGGAAAATTGATGGGGGTGACGGTCTCACATTTGTCCCATTTTCCGAGTCCAAGAGAGGGGTGCTCTCGTTGGTAGACTTGTTGAGAGCCATCGTCTACTGAACTGATAGCTTCCTCCTTCCTTATACAGAGTTCAGTCCTGCAACGAAGAGTATATGCATTATTTATTTATAATAATGATGATCAAGTCAACTCGAACTGTTAAACAGCGTCATGAAACAATCTAAGTAGCCTAGTTGAATGAAACACGATACATCATCATCTCAAGTTCATGTTGGCACATAACAGTCGTCAACTTGTTATAAACCGTAAGCTAACTTTAGCATACTGACAGTTCAATACGAGTTCAGGTGTACATTACCTTCAATATTACTGACACGCGCCCAAGGGGTCTGTTATCTCCATGAACCTTTACGGTGTTTATCCTTCAAATGTTTACTTGTCAATGGAGAACTGGAAGTCGACCAAAAGTGTCACAGCACTACCCCGTGACACACGAGCAGTCAACAAGCTGTTGGATTTGCGCGTGGTTCGAGAAGCGATGTATAATACAAGCGCTGCGCTGTGCTTCCTGCTGGGTCGTACATCCATGTCGTATGTGTATCTGCTAAGACGCCTCTGACGCCACAGAATCGAAATGAGGAAGTGGAACTTCCAAGTTTACACGCATACACGTTTTTTAACGTCGCCACTTTTGCTGCCGCGATAAACTCGCAAGAAACGCCGAGCGTTCAAATGTTTGTTCGCCGACTGATTAGTGTGCAGTTTTGAAGGGGGAAAACCAAAACGTGACATTATTCGCCCTCACTCACTGTTTCTAGGGAACCATAACCGAGACGGACACAAACAGTTCAAGTAAATTCCCAAGTAATGAGCAGCCACCAGGAAACGTGTTCAATCAGGCTGGTTTGTCTGCAGTACTGTATTAGCACACACAGGTTATCTCCCTCCTTCATGTTTACTGACGCGTATGCGTGTATACTAGGCTACTATTATTGGGGGGGAGAAAAATGAAATTACTTTTTCTCGCTTGTCTCGAGCCCAAATCAGGGAACCATACCACAGCTGAGCGAATCAGGTAATTGACCCCTTTTACAGTAGTTACATTTTTCAGGTGATACTTTGATAATTCAGGTGAACCCGGATTAATTAAGCAATGGAGCAGAGCTCACGAGTTAACTCAGGCAGCACCATGCATGTTAAGTTGGTTTTTCTACTCTGCTACTGCTTCTTGTGCTTCAGATTGTCACTGTTTCAGCTAAGACAAAGAGTGTACGGAAGTGCTTCAAAAATCAGGGGAACTTTTATTATCGTAATCTACCCAACAGGCACTCTAATAAGAATAACCTCCGGCTGGCAAATTAATTCATAACCGCTTGAACCTAACCACTAACGTAAATATAGTTAGTACTGTAGTGTGACTTCATGTTGACAGACCAACATTTTTAACTAGCATTAACGCATCTGCACAATTTTTGCCAGCTGAGTCTTTTGCATCATTGAGGATGAATGTTGTTTTTTGCAGAATTGTTTCGCTAATTTAAAGTAACACAACAGCATCAGAAGTGGATTTAAGCTTTTTTTTCTTTTATTTATTTTTTTAAATGCTGAAGGTGGACTTTCTGGTAATTTTTTGGGTTATTGTCCCTTGTATAATCTAAGAGCACTTGAACTTCAGGGCACAAACTGATTGCAGAACATCCACTTTTAGGATTTTCTGGTAGACAGCAGAATTCATTTATGTATTACCGTAATCTCAGCAAGTAATGCAGGTCCTGCATGAGAAGCTTGAAACCTTTGTTATTATTTTGCCCAGTGCATTTCTTCTGGTTGAGCCTGAACACTGACCTTTAATGGAGTCCAGTAAGGCCAGTATTTCTTTGAATGTTGTACTGGGATCTTTTGTGACTTCCTTGGTTAGTCGTCATTTCACTCGACAGTAATTTTGGTTGGCCGCAGTTAACTCATGATTTAACAAGGAGGGAGATTATTTTATCACATAGGTGCCACATAGGTTTGGACTTTTGTTTCTAACCAAAAATCGTCATTTATATGCTGCATTTTTATAAATTAGTTGTCTTTGTGCAACGTTAAGATTGCCTTGATGACCCAAAACATTTAAATGTGATCAATATTTGAAGAAAATGTATAATTCTTTTCTATGGAGCTGTACATATTTAATTCCCCGTATTTTTAGGTCCTACATTGAATCAGCAGGACACACATGTGAGCTCAAGCATGCAGAGGAATTTGAATCGTCTTCTGACGTGGCAAACCTGTTATCACGAAATCCTCAATTCGAGGGTGCGCTGGCCATTCATCTATTCAAAGCAGGCCGACTTCTGCTAGGTAAAATGCACGTTTCCCTTTCACTCTATTGTGTCATCCAGTATAACCATCAAAAAGATCAGGAAACACGTTTCCTTTCCCATATCCGCCTGAACAAATCTATTTTTGTGTAACCTTCAAAACAGACATCCACGTACCCTTTGGCATTATCTTTGGTGGAACAGACATCAATGAAGATGTGAAAGTTGAGACGAGACGCGCGGTTATGGAAAAAGTTCTACATAAAGCACGGTGATATTGGCCCATTTTCATGTGAATCTATGATTCTCATCTTTGGTTTGATACATCACACAAAATGTTCTCAGTTGGCAAAGAGTAAGTGGAAAAATAGGTGATGCGCCTCGCAAATCTTGTTCCTGGAGCTGCAATACATTGCCTTGTCTAAGTAATGGGTCAGAAAAGCATGAGAGCTAGAGTTCATTTTTCTTCATCGATTTCATTTAAAGTCAGTATTATTTTCTTTGGTATTTAATCATCTTTTATTGTGTTCAGACAAAAACAGACAGATGATATGTCGTGCAAATTCTAAGTGGTCCGTGTAAAGTTTGGACAGGAAGGAAGAAAACTTCCTTCTAGTACTCTGACATGCAAACCTTGGTTATGAAATGCTCTCTTCTCTATTAGCCTATTGGCCTCTTTATGGAATTCCCCATTAATATTATTTTTTTGTTTCCTTCTATCGACTGAATTTGTGTTTCGAAACTCAAACAAATTCCACCCAAGAATTTTACCATTGGTGTTTACTTCCATTTCATCTCCTGTTGGAATTGCTACTTTTTTATTTTTTTTATTTTCATTGCTAATTTATGACCAAGTAATGTACAGAAATAACAAATAATAAAATGTGTTCTTTGAACAGGTTTGCAGTTGCATTTACAGACAAACTGAAAAAGGATGCGCAGCTATATTTGGTAGGGTTTTATTTTTTGAATCCCATTGGACTGTCTGCAATGTTTAAAGTGCAGTAATTGCTTCAGTGCTATTCTTTGGCCGATGGGTCTTTTGTTTGCCCAACCAGTTACAATTATTTCACTCTTAAAAAGACGATCTATTCATGTGCTAAATTATTCACAACACGGTTTACTGTCTGTCTGTATACATTATCTTTCATGCTCCCACAAAGTCACAACTAACATAAATATGTAACTAATATGAATGCCAAAGATGGTATTTTAATTTGGATAAAATGTAGAACTTTAGACTACTCATAGCACATTACAAGGCACTATATAGTGAAAGAAAAATGCTGTTTATTTATTTATTTGTATTTATGGCGCGTCAACAAACAGCAGGAGCCTGACAACTTCAATAAAAATAACAGAAGGTTCTTTTATTGCACAGACAATGGGCTGCATACCCCATGCCAATCTGGCATTAAAGCAATATTACATTTTATTTTCCGATTACATTCGAGCAATAAATTGCAAATTGAGGCTTGCGGCATGTTTTATCTGTCATTTAGTGCTAGCAGTCGCTTGACTGGACACACATTCACCCGTTTTCCTAGACGGGGGGAAAAAAAATAAAAAAATAATGGATCCGGTGTGATAAGTTGGCCGTTTTATTTTCCATCTACTCTTGATTTATTCTGTAGAAATTCCAATTATGCTACCAAGGTTTATCTTTTTTAAAAGACAAATTTAGCCTGAAAATCTTGACAGTACAAGATAATTGCCCTGCCTGTCGTTTCATTCACACATAGTATGACGCAGTTACTGTACTTAATGTTAAAGCGATCTAAACGCAAATGCAGAAATAATGCAAAGTAGTCTTATTTTCTGCCGAGTGCTATTTTAACTTATTTTTTTTTCCTTCCCCTTGTGACCCTCACCCCACCCCGAAGCACTCCCAGAGCAGCAAAATCTCTGTTCAGCCGCAAGGTAAGTTAGAACATTCATGTCAGACATCTGCATCTCTGACTCACTCAGGTCCTGCATTAATCATCTCATATTCACATTTTTCCTCTCATCATTCTTTTACCGATGTTAAGTTGCAGACTTACGTTTGGATAGCATGCCATGGCGTGGCCAGACGTCCTAATTTAGGCAGGATAGTCCTAATTTTCAGTGAAGTGTCCTGCGACCCGCAGTCCGGGCAAAGCAGCCATAGAACGTCACGCGGGGACGCAAAAGCACAAAAGCAAGAGCGAGCGGCAAGTGCGTCATTATTGGAGACATTTTTTCCTTATTTACTTTTCAAAATAAGTTCTGATTTGTGGCACCTTGGACTATTACAGAAGCATGTCACTGCTTAGTGGTTTAAAAACATGGTACTGCAAACTAAATAGTAAAAGTAATGTTGGGCTGCAACCGTTGAGTATATCACTGTTTGAGTATCCGATTGAAAATTCTGTTGAATCATTGTGTATTTGGATAATCTATGTTTTTACTTAATACATTTCACTTCACTTCACTAATGGATCAGTCGGTTTGCTTTTTCATGTAATCACACATACGCGATCGACGGAGAGGGTTATGGAGGTCCTGCTGTGCTCTCCGCCTCCCGAGTTCCCCACTCAGTGCTTAATTAAAGCATTTTAGGAAGCAGAGGGAAAATGCAAAAGCCTCCGGTAGCAGCAACCACTGTTTATATATACGGAACAATTAATAGTATGGTAACGAGTTGGCAATCAGTGATTTCCATAAATAACATTTGGCAGTTGTGCACTGGGCACATTAAACACCTGTTCACAGTTTTGTTATTGCCACTTGGTCAATTTAACCTTTCATTTATTGTTTCAATTGTTTGCACCACCAGATGGATATTGTTATTGGTTGTACCATCTGACAGTAATCATTTACAACATGAAATATGCTTGGTCATTCGTCTCAATTGTTTTTGAGATCTTGTTCAAAATGTTCAAAATTCTACCAAAAGTTATATATTAAAAACACATTTTATTAACAATTCCTAAGTGTTTACTGAATAGGTTCCTAAAGAGATTTGTTTGACCCCAGGATAGTTTTTTTTTTTTTTTTTTTTCTCCGAACAGAACCTAATCCGGGTTCTTCAACCAACATCAGATTGCTGGCTCAACTCCTGCAATAACAAATAAAAAATGTTTTTTAATCAAATTCACATGGAGCTTACCTTAACTTCCTCTCTAATTTAGCCACTTGAGGGACCTGGCCCACTGATGGCAGTCCATCAAGGGTCAAGGGTCACAGAAGCTTGCTACTCGGGTCTTGAAAGAGATTGCTCTTTTGTTGAGTCAGGGGGACTTCAGCCGCTCAAGGCTCCAGTTACAGGGTTAGGTTTAGCTTGAGCATCACTCGTGGCTCTAAAGACCACCTTGAATACAAAATTTGTGGAAGATGATGTGAAACAATCATTTGCTTTCATGAAGGATATTTCTGTATGATGCGTGAGAACACTTTGGCGTGGAGGTCCGGTGTCCAGCGACTCTTCTACCATCGTTATCGATCACATTGTTAATAAATTGGCCTTTTTCGTCTGTTAAAATTGCAATTAATTTGAAACTGAATTTTGGCATGGTGTTGTTTTTGAAGTAGCAATTCTGGGTATCGTACCAAATTGAAGGAAGCAGTGTTTGGTAACTCAAACATTTTTTTTTTTCCCCTGAAACATAATCATTATTGAGCTGCAAAGGACAGATTCCTTTTTTCCTAGCACACTGAATGTCATGTTGTCTATCTGTTGTTACTGAAACATTAGCAAAATGACTAAAATGACCCAAAAATACAGTACCAAAAGTAAGTCTTTTAGATGGATCAATGATCAATTTAATAAAGAAGGCACAAAAACTTAACACTATTCATGCACATTTAACTGTGATTGAAAACTTTGGTGTGTTGCACCACCTGATGTTTTCAAGTTCAGTGAAATTATCTTAACAAAAACAAAAAAAATGTTTTAGGTCATACTGCCTGACATTCAAATGTGGCAACAACGTACGAGTGATAAATGTTGCCCCAAGCACCCTACCCCATATTAGTGAGAGCTTGTTGCTTAAATGAGTCCTGAGCAAAATTGTGCAACTTCCTGTCTAAGTATATTTCAACATAAAAGTCGCATAATGATCAAATAATGATTGTTTGTATGATGATGTAAGTATAACTGCAAATGCTTTGTACGGGAAATTTGTACTGTAATACACAACTCGTTAATGCATTTTTGATTAGATGTACTTTATGATATGCCTGACTAAACTTTTACTGCTTCATAAAATTTTACATTTTTCCTTATCTACATTATTGTTAAAGGTATTGAGACACAAGCAACAGAGGATTTCAGCTGGTCTGAATTCTTACGGAGATCAGGTACCACTCTCACTTTCTGTTCAGTCTTTGTTTAAAATATATTTTTGTAAACTGTAGGCTTGACTTGGAGGAAATTGCAAATTGAATCGAAATTGCAATATCAGCCAGAAAAATATGAAGTTTGTCTTTCTTCCTAGAATCATTCAGCCCTAATGTGGGCTGTAAAATACGAAATAAAACTTCACAGAATAGCCCTACTCCGGTAAAATTGGTGAATGTATATAATGAGACTGTGAAGAAGAAAAAAATACTGGTGTACTATAATAACAGATGTGGAAAATAATATAGGCCTACAGACCAAGGAAAGCAAACCACAGTTGATGACGGCAACATTTTGAAAGCTGTAAAAACAAAAACAAAAAAAAAGACCCTAAATCAACTGTTATCGAAATCAACAACAACCTCCAGAGGGCAGAAGAGAAGTTGTCATGATCTAAAGGTACTGTTTGCAGAAAAATTCATGATTTCGGAATTGAGGCTACCAGGTTATTATTCAGTGTATATAGTGTTTTGTACACTTGATTAATAGCTCTCCAGCCTCGGGCCATTTGTCACCACACTTCACCACTGGTGCAAGTCATACTAATTGCTCTTATAGTCTCTTCCCCATCTTGGCATCTGACTCACAAGTACTAACCGCTAGTTGTAAGGAAAGGAAGCATATTATGACTTGTTATATTTTTCTTGTTATCATCTAAAATCTACCAGTATGTTTGTACTGTTATAGTATTGTGTTCATGATGATCGTCACTGTCAATATTTATTTGTCATTGGGTGAATGATTGATTTTGACCAGTTGAAGTGTTCATGACATCCTCTATTAAACTTTGACCAGAGTGCTAAACGTGAACGGTATATATACTCTTAAACATCTGGTCTTTTTGTTTACCGCAAATGTTGAAAGGCAGCCTGATAAAAAAATAAAAAATCAATAAATAAAATCCGTTGCAGCAGGGCTCACTCCACCGTGCGTTTTTGGATTGGTTTCGCTGGTCATTCATCCGTTGCGAGTGACATCAATGAATCATTGTTCAACTGACTGGACGAAGGAGGACATTTTACTTCAGCCTTCTCCTCTGACAGCAGTCTTGCCTGAATGATATTATTGTATATGAAACGGTGTGGGTCATAATTTCCCAAAGGCGCACATTTATTAGGAGTTTGGACATACAGTACGTTTGCCGTTCAGGTCCAGTTTAACGCATGGGGACATAATTATGCACTTTATGTTACCGTGTTGATGTAGTTAGTGATTCATATAAATGGAACTACAATGTCAGTTATTTAAACTATTTTGACCGTGTGTATGGCACTATTTAGAACAATAGAAATAAGTCAGGCACTGACACATTGTAAATCTATATGGTCTGGTTTCTCATTTGTGAATCAGTCTGTCCTTTTAATAAGTTGTTTCGGATTTTGTTTAGTATGTCAAAACATGCAAACAAATCTCCCATGGGGGCTGAAATGTTCATGTTAACAACCAAGACAAACACTTGAACTTGTCTACACGGTGTTTTACCTGATTACAGCATTTCATATTTGTCGCAGTGCCAAAATGTCTCTTAAAGTGACGTAAGGTGTCGTTTTTTTTTTTTTAAAAGTCCTTGCAAACCATATTGCATGATTGGGGAGCGAGGGAGAGATTAATTTTAGCAGTTCAAATAAGGACCACTTTCATGCGCACACATACCCAATCTAATCTTCTGTTCAGCGCATCAGGGGATTGTTCAAAAAGCTCCTCTGAAGTCAAAGGCAAGCAAACAAAAAACAGAGCTCAGTGAACTGCACAAAAGTGTGTGTGTGTGTGTTGGGGCCGGGGGGTGTTGCGACTGGCATATTAGATTATGTTTACAATTTTTCCTTGAGATAATTAATTGTGGCAACGTTTTTACTCGTTCTGACAGGTCTCCGTTATATTTCCAACTCTTACCTACTCCCAGTTGTAGATTTTGGAGATATACTACAGCTACAAGTTTATACCGTAGAATAGCTTCAAAAACTCTGCCCCAGCAAATAGTTTTGTCACCGGTGCTCCCTTAACACTCACCTCTATGAATTGTACTTCTTGGTTAATTGGCCCTCTCTTCACTCACGCAGACAAATTCACTGGCCCATGTTTACCTATAAAAACACTCACTGGCAAGATCCGACCTTATCTTTACTCTCTACTCACTGTGAATACCATCACCCACACTTTTCATTCCAGCAAATTGTATTAACCCTTTTGTTCCAAAAGTGTTGTGACTTTGTTTTGGTTTGGGTCATAAGTGACTTTTGGGGGGGTTGAGTCGTAAGCCAGTTTTACATGGAGACGTTTTAGTCACTCTGATTGAAATAATTGAATGAAGATCTCCGCTCACCTGTTTACATGTGACGTGATCCATTCCGATCTTCCGTTTATACGCTCCCCCGTTTAATCGGATCAACCCCGCGGCAGGTCGCGGGACACACGGACATTGATCGCGTGATTTTTAAAGATGAAGTTCATCGGTCGTTTAGCACAGTAGTTGTGATCGTGTTGCCACTTTTATTGAAGCAACATCTTGATAAAAACAAGTTTTGAAGTGCTTAAAACCAATTCCTGTGATTCCGAATGAAATTCCATTCGGGTTCAGCCTTTTTCATTCCGATTGAGGTGTTTATATGGAGCATGTGATTCCGTTTGGCCGTTCGGATTCAGTCTGATCGGAATTCATGGCTCCGTGTAAACCAGGCTAGAGGCTCAGTGTGATGACGTTGATGTTGTCAATTACATCTTTGTGATGATTTTTGCTTGTGCTATGCAGATGCTGTGTCACTTATGATGATGCTGATGTCGAGTCTCTCTTAGTTTAGTCTAGTCCAGGGATGTCCAAACTTTTTCATTTGAGTGCCACATACAGAAAATCAGAATGATGGAAGGGCCACGTAATGTTATGAAGAGAAATTGTGTTTAGTCCTAAAAAAAATTGCACAAATAATTTATTTGTGCTTTTGCATATTTAGAAAAATGCTACAGTACATAAACTAATTTATTTGTGATATGGCAGTAGGCTTATTATAGTTTTGGAATTTTGTATTTTAGTTTTTATTTCGTTTTGAGTTTTGTTTTTTAAATTCAGTTAGTTTTAATTAGTTTTCAGGGTGGTTCTGTTAGTTTTTATTAGTTTTAGTCCTTTAATAAATGCTTAGTTTTAGTTTAGTTCGTTTCAGTATTAGTTTTAGGTTGTTGTTTATTTTTTTGTTTATTTTTTTTATTTTTATTTTTTTGTGTGTGTGTGTTTCTGTAAAGCGCTTTGTGACAGATAAGGCTGTTTGAAAGCGTTATATAAATAAAGATGACTTGACTTTTTCTGGTAGTAGAATTTGGGTGTTTTTGGGTGTCAGTTGACGTGCTTTCCCATCACACATGCCAATGGAAGGACTTCCCTAAGAGAATGAGGGGCTCCACTGACAATAGGCTCCAAGGATCAGGGTCAACGCCCAGACTCCACGCTGTCACGTTTAGATCCTCTTTAATGGCTTTAAAGTATTGCCTCATCCTCCTGATCTGGACTTAACTGGCAGCTGGGGATTTCTCCTGACTGTCATGGTACTTTTAACATGCGCATGTGTGAGTTTGTGCTATCATAATCGTGTGGGCTATTTACAATTAAGGCACTCTTGCCATAATCAAAGGAAATATTTATCACTTTCAAATAATAATAGGCAGACATTTATTGCATCTCTGACACACAATGAGCTTGTGTTTGTAAATTATTGTTGCAATGAACCAAAACACAAGAAAGTCCATGTGCCAGCTATCCATCTTGTATTTATTTCTGACAAAGTTGAATAGTAATCTAACTCAAACATTAACTCTTTGACTGCCAAAGACGTTGAATAATGATTAGTGAAATTACGATGAATTCATTTAGTAGCCACATTGTATATGTAGTAAACGCAAACAATATTCTTTTTGCCTTGAAAAATGAGTTAAAATGCTCAAAAGCGGCGGATTTTTTTGTTTTGTTTTTATAACGTGTGGCAGTCAAAAAAAAAAAAAAAAAAAAAAACTTGTCAAGGGGTTTCTATTGTGTGCAGAATTTGTGCACTGTTATCGCATGACAGCTTGAACACACGACTGTGAAACCAACTGTTTCTAATAACGCATGCAATGTCGCGTGATTCAGGTGTGTTAATGTGTTAATGTGTGCGTACACGTACATGCGCGTCAACCATACTGTGCGGTAGGGGTCTAAGGATTTACGCCTTTTGAAGGTCAGCTGCTGAACAGTCGCCATTGACATTGTTCTCCAGCTGGGCTCTAATCTCTGGATTGCATCCAACATGGGACGCGTTGGCCAAAGAGCTGACTCGGCAGTTTCCTCCAACATTTTGACATCGTCACTTCTTTTCCCGCAATTCAAGGCTGCTGTTGACACTTGTCACGCCGCGGCTGTGTAGTTATGACTTACATTGATTAGGCCACAGCCTTTCCATGTCTCCCAATTTCCCCGCTGAGCATTGCGACTCAGATCAGGGAATTGCGCAAACACATTAGTCACCGCTGTCTTATTTTCTTCGTGACCTTGGGTGATGTATCACTTTCATTACCTGCCAGTACTTGGGATGTTCATTATGCAGTGTTTTGTTATTTTAGCACTGTCGTTCTGCGCCTGGCTTCTTTCCAGGTATAAGTGGCGGGCATGTGGAACGGCTCCACGTCTTCCTGCTGATCTGTGGCCTCAGAAGAGTCAAGGACCCTCTCTATTTGGTCAAGAGTTTTTCAGGTACATCAGACGCTTAAACTTGCTCACCATTCTTTAAAACTTCTGGCACCGCAATCTTTGAACTCAAGTGAATGAGTCTCAGTGCTGTTGTTGTTGTTGTTTGAAATCCTGTTTTCAGGATCACATCATTTAGGGTGACCAAATCTTCAAAATTAAAAACATGTGTACATCACTATCATTTTTTCAAAATCAGACACTATTTTATTTGACTCAGCATTATTGACGCACTAAATTTATGGTACAAAAATGTTTCGAGGTGCCGCATTTTATTTCAGTTTTCTCGCATTTTTTCAAATGTGACACAACAGAAAGATGAAGATGAAAATTGACTTTTGTTTTTCTTACAGAATGGCATCGTGAGAATCCCCAGAATGTGCTTGTTATAATTGGTCCAAGGGTAAGTACACGGTCTCAAATGTCTAGTTGCGTGTTTTTCCTCCAACATTTGTCAAGTGTATCTTTTTCTTTGTGTCGCGACTTTACATATTGCTGCTATCACTCGGAGACGTAGCCAGTGGCCCTCAGGCAGCTGCTAATTGGACATACTGTAGTTGAGATACAGCTTTAAGTATTTAACTGCAATTGTATTCCGCACTGAGCATAACTCTTCGCTTCTTCAAACAGGCTGAAAATCATCAGGCACAGTGCCTGTTCAATTCCCTTTTGTGCAAACTGCCATCTGCTTATTGAATATTTCAGATGAGCACTTACCTAACTAGCCATGTATATAGTAGGGCTCTTCTTTTTTTTTTTTTTTTTTTTTAACCACGGATGGATGCACCTGAATCTGACATGCGATATGACAATGACATAAATCATCAGTTGGTCTGTCTCACAAATCATTTCTGTCCTTTATATTGCATTATTACTTCATGTAAAAAAAAATATCAATAAATAGAGAATTCAATGTTTATGCCGTTTTCCAAAATGAATAGCGTGGTAACGTTAAGTGTCCTGAATTGTGAAGTCACAAAGTCATGCATCCTTGGAATCGCTGTGTCTTCATCTCCTCCCTAACTGCTTGATATGACATTAGTCTTCCATTTGAAATCATAGTGTTAAGTAAAAGTTATTTTTTGCTTCTTGAAAACAACACCATTAGACATGACCAAGGGCTTATCCACTGACTCCTGCCACAGAACAACAACAACAACAAAAAATCCCCTGTGATAAAATGATTCTGTTGAAACAGAGATGTATGATTCATCTTAGCACGCCTGAATCACAGTGAAAGGTTTCATTTCATTGAGAAATGAAAAGGTTTCTATTTTATTAAAGTGAAAATTTGTATGATTGTCTGGCTACAATTGTTTTGTGCTCTCACAATTAAATCAAGATAAGTCATCAACCTGTATAATACGCCGCCCCTAAAGTGACATTGGAGGAAAATGAAGTATGTTTTTCATTGGGATGACAAAACCTTCTAGCTCTAACGAGGAACTTTCTCATTAGGACGAGAAAGTAGTCGGTTGCATACTCGAATGGGAAACTACACTTGCATTTCTGAGTGAGGATCACAGTGCAGGACCTAGTTTGGTTATATTTTCACCTGGGACATTATTATGAGGACATTGTTGCTTTACTTGCAAGTCGTCTCCATTATGTTGTGTCAGACGTCTCAAGTCTTGCAGTCTGCTAAACAAGTTACCGCTTGCATGTAAAGACATTTCTTGTTAGAATGAAAGAAAATTCTCGTTAGGATGACACTTTTATTTTTTTCCTCTTATGTCACTTTAGGGGTTACGTAGTCAAATGAGATAAGCGTGAAATCTGGGGGGGAAAAAAAAAAAAGACTATAGTGACTGTCCCTAGACGCACCATAAATTCACAGGATGCAAAATTCAGGTCAGTTTGTGACTGATGATGCATCTCACTACTCCGTCACTGCAATGCAAACTACATGCTCTTGCAAAGATACTATATATATATATATATATATATATATATATATATATATAAATAAATGTTTTTAATCAGGATCCTTTGTTTGTTACAGTTGATTCTTCTTTGATTATTATGCACTATGATGCAACTCTCAACTGCTGGCACAACTTATAAATGCTAAATCCTCGCTTGTGGTAGGATGTTAAAATGTTGTTTATACTCTTAAATGTGAACTCACTTCTCGTTCGATTTAATTAAACATGGCATACGCTATAATGAAAAAGCTTGCTTGGCAACATCTTTGACCTAAATTGATATGCGACTTTTCCTGAGGTTAAGCTAATGCACACAAATCCAGTGCACGTTGCAATTAATCAGATTGGCCATCCACCCTACCCTGACCCCAATCTCCGAAAAAGACGGGATTTTCAGAAAATGATTTGCTCTTCTGTAGAAGTCATCGTGTCATTGTTTATTTTGTCCTCGGCGCATTCTTAATGATTACGACGCTTTTGTCTCTCTCTCCCAGATCGATCCCGTGCTGACTGATGAAGTGGAAGCTGTTGTGAAGAGGTAAGTGCCCATTTAATTTTCATAGCCAGTTGCACACTATATAAAAGGGATTTGGGAAACTGCTCAAGAAGCGGCTTTGTTTCTCCTGAAATGTTTGACCGCATATGCAGAAAAACAGCAGATCCGGCTACATTATCTCAAAGGAAGCCGAAGTGAGTGCAAATCTGAGGAGTCCGTTTGTCACATCCGCCCACTTTCATGATCTGATCTTTCGGTTTTAGGCCATCAAATTTCACCACAAACCTTTGGTTAGGATTTCACCTGAAGTCAGTGTTGGTCTCACAAGTAGTGCAGCCGCGTTTCTTGCCCTAAGCTTGTCGCCACTGCTCACCGTCATTCACGCTTTTGTGAGCCCTGAGTCACGCCACGACTGAGCTTTGTCACCGCTTCTGCAGAACAGCAGGGGTCTTCTTGGCCCGGGAGAGGAGCCAGCCGGAGCTCCACGCTGCCATGAAAAGGTGCTTTGCTGTGGTCAACAGTTCCATCTCAGAGGGCATGTCGGCAGCCATCTTGGAGGTAAACAACTTATGGGGCCTCGAGGGTAATTGGGGCCGCAAATCACATGATCATATGAAAATATCATCAAGCATTTCACAATCCAAAACTATAACACTGTGATGATGGAGCACAACTGGTAAATCCACTTGATCTTTTCTCAACACACTTAAGACAATCCATTGTAGCCAGCAGTTACAACATACAGTACTATATTGCACTTGTGGAGGAAGCTAGCAATGACCTGCGCTGCGCCCACAACGGCCAGAGAATCTAATTGCTTTGTCCTCCGACAGGCAATGGATCTGGGGCTACCTGTGGTGGCCAGGGACATTCCAGGAAATAAAGCTGTCGTCCAACATGAGGTCACCGGTCTGCTATATTCGTCGCCTCAGGTATACTGCACAAGCAGGCAGCATTGAAGCAACAACTGGCAATGAGCCCGCCGCCTCTTTCTTTTCAAACATTATCATTTCAGTCTGACAGTCTCTTAGTTTCAGCCTTTTTTAACCCAGTTTGTACTTCAATTGTAATTTGTGCAATTCACCAGTGGAGCTAAACTGGGATTGAAAAGTAGTCACTCGTAGTCAAAGGGCTTTGAAATTGGAATACGGCATGGCGAGAGATACTCTATGCAAACAGTAGGAGATAAACCCTCTCCGCGGGTGGCGACCTCATGTGAGCGGAGATGGGCTTGAACCGAAGCGTTTCTCAGTCTGCTGCGTCATTAGGTCCATGGAATGCACCATATGTCAAGTAGCGGTGGCTTCACTAAACATTGATCACGTTTTAATTGGTCTCATTTTTTTCCAAACCCTCCCACCCAGCAGGTCTCTGTGACAGATGGTGGGTAATGGTCTTCAAAGTTGCTAGTTTGTTTTTGTTTTTTTCTAATCCTCATAAGAAAATTGCAAGTGACAGCCATTATAGGATAAGCCGAAAAAAAGTCTCTTGCACTTGATTTGGGCCTGGAGCTCCAAATAGCTCCGTCTTTTTGAAGTATTTACTTATCAATGCAAATACTTTTAGTCTCATGTCTTGTAATATGGCTTTTGTGCTTAAAAACCTCTTCAGGCAACTTCAATGGCAGCTCTCAAGTGGCCATTGGCAGTAAATGAGATGAATTTTGCCTTTATCCCTGCCAGGAATTTGTGCATCAGTCTCAGAGGCTGTTGTCAGATCACGAGCTGAGAGAAAGAGTGATAAGGAACGGGAAAGTCTACGTGGTGAAGCATCACAGCCTGAAACGGGAGAGAGAAACCTACCAGAGGTTGGTGGACACGCTGCACTAAGATCCCATCTCTCAATTCCTCTGTTTACTTTGCATGTCTACACAAACGTGAATATTTTTGTAGGGGATTTGGTCTTTCGCTGGATTTTTCTTTCGTCTCATTTGCACGACATCACATTGTGCTAAGGTTCGTAAACACGGTTGATGTATCTGGATTTGGGGATTTTAGGGACATATTTCATTCATAATAATATACAACCTGCTGTAAACATGTAGCAAAATATTTTTTTTATTGGTACTTGGATCCAAAGGGATAACTGTGAATCAATACAACAGCAAAATGTTTGCTCAAGTCACGTACTTTATACATTTGATATTGTACTATTTATTCAAATTTAATACATAAATGTTGGTGCACTCCATTCTGTCTCTTTATTTGACTTCTAATTGCAATTCTTATTCTGATTTGTATATTGTTTCCACTGTGCACAACCACTTTTTTTTTTTTTTTTTGATGAAGTCAGAACGTGCCTGTTTGAAGGGTTACAACGATTTTCCAAAAGCACAGGGGCAACATTGCTTTGACATACACTATATGTTTTTTTTTGTTGCAGCTGTAAAAAAAATATTTACAATCCAATCATAAAACATAGTTTAGGATAAATTTCTCAATAAGTGTTAACACTCTCGGCCACAATTATTTATTCACAATGGTAAAAAAAGAAAAAGAAAAAAAAGGTAAAATTTTTTATTTATATGTTTTCTTTTTTTTTAATGAATCTACATTTTTACTTTGACATTAAAGTTTACAGCGTTAATGACCTGAATTGTGTTTTTTTCTCATCTAGTAGCATCCTGGATTAAAATACATGGGAACACATTTTAACATAATGCATTTCATACCGCTTAATTTGACTGACATTATGAACACAGTTTTGTACTGTAAAATGCTGTGTATTAAAATTACTCTCAGATCAAAAATAAATAAATAAATACATACATAAATAAATAGGGGAGGAAAACAGTCCAAATGCATTTCAAATTTATAGTGGGTTAACAAAATACACATTTTCTAGAGAAAAAGAAAAATAATGGCTTCTAGCTCTGCATGTGCCTATCATATGGATTTCAAACCCATGTGGGTTCTGTATTATTTCATTTTATAAGCTCTGCAATGCCTGCAAGGTATGTCGGTCATTAGGAAGTGCAAACATTTAAAGAAATGGATATCCACATGCAGCATCGCATTTGGTGGCTTTTTCATTGTGTAAAGTAGGATATGGGCTCATTTCTTCAGTATTAACAGTATTATACAGCATGTGTACAGTACAGCTAAAAGGCCTTGGCAGGTACTGAAAAGGATTGTGGGGGTTTTTTGTTGTTTTTTTCGTCCGTCTCATGTTTGTCAAAAAAGGCATTGAGGTGATCAAAGCCACATTTTCCGCAATGTGAGATCTGATCAGACTCACTATTATACGCCGTCCCGGGTCTCCGCAACGGGCGCTTGGGGTCCCTCCTCGCAACCGTCTTCCTTCCCAACCCAGTGGATGCCACGTCCGTTCTCCCTTTGCGAGAGATACGGCGAATGCTGGTGCTCCATTGAGGAAAAGGTGGTGAAGTGGACTCGCTTCCTCTTGCTGGTTGGCGAGTGGAGCGACTCCGCCGGCAACGGTTTGCTCCTGAAGGCGCCCGCGCAGCCAATAGGAGAGTCTGTGACTGGTGCCAGGCAACTGGGCCTTCTGGACAGCGAAGCGCTTTTATCGGGCCCAATGTCTATCACGGTGGTCATCGTCTGCGAGTCTTGTTGAACGGGACTTCCCGGGACGCTCATCACCAGTTCGGCATCTGTACCGAGCCACACCCAGTCATGCCTGTGACCTGTCGGCTCCTGGCCATGTGACGGAGACTTCTTATGTCTGAACTTCACGACATATGATATACAATTTACAAGAAAGACCATGATGGCCAAGCAAAAGACTCCCAAGAGAGCATACATACCAATCTCTAAGTCTGTGAGGGGTCTGTTTGTCAACATATCTTCCTCGCCACTGATCTCGACCTCCACTGACTCTTGTCCAGGAACAACAATTTTAGTGGGAATATTATTGGAGTTGACCAGGTTACCGGGAGCCTTCACGGTACTTGTGAAACGAACGCTGTCCACTATCATATTGTCGGAGCCGTATGCTTTGCTGCTCACCAAACTGATGTTGACCGTGCTGGTGGGACTGCTCCCCGAAGTGCCTGGTTTCCCCACACCTCCAAGGCTGCCGCTGGTCATGAACGTCCTCTCCGTTGATTTGATTGTGGTCTTGGCCAAGGGGCTCTCGTCCCTCGCCGACGTTGTGAGGCGCAATGAAGGAACCTGCGACGGTCTCCTTTTCTCCCCGTCACTCTCCATCTCCTCCCCGTCACTTCTGAAGTCCCCGGCGTTGTTCTTTTTTTCTGTGCTTTTGCTGTCAGAATTTCGGCTGTTGCTGTTGTCCGGCCGTCGACTTTTCATCTGAAACTTCACCTTGAGGCTGCCATTGCCCACAGCTACAGTGCTTTTACGTTTAGACTTCTGGCAAGCCTCGCAGATAGACATTTCCACTCGGACCAGAACCCCTTCGCCCTCTCCCTCTGCCACCGCAGCTGGTGGGGTTCCGCGAACTGACACCACGGCCTGATCCAAGGATGACACCGTCACGCGGTAAGAGGCAGCATCATAGATGTCGAGAGGTGTCTGGCTGCCATCGCTGAACTGGACCCATGCGCTGACCATGGCTTCCTAATGGCAAGAGAAAAGAAAAGAAAAGAAAAGAAATTGTCATTGTGTTTTGGAACAATCATTCAATCATGCTGGAGTTAAGTTGATTGAGAATGGAACCTGTTTGGGCAACCTCAGAACTTCCTGTGTAGCCGTGGTTGCCAAAAGGGCCCTGTTGCTCCCTGGGCTGAGTTGTAGGCTCATCGAGAGACCTGCAACCATCTGGACCCCCAGTTCGGTAATGCTCACTTTTTCATCCGTGACTTTCACTGTTGTTTTTGCCAAGATTGTGTCAGAGAGTGGAGAAAACACCTGTCGCAGAACAATGTCACATACCGTAAGTGCATTGACCAGGTTGTTTCATCAGGTTCTAAATGTGGCGTGGGGGTCATTTTATGTATTTGCCAATATGTCATATTCAAGGAATTTAATTTTGTTATACCGATATACCACATTTGCACGATAAGGCATGAAATTTAATACCCAAGGTCCCAGATTAGCCCAGTAATTCACATGTCTTGTGAAATATCAATATAACAACAAATATGATCAAATACAGATATATTTGTCTATATTTCTGCGTACAAAGATGAATCCTTACATATGATTCATCTTAGTAGTTTCAAAGTTTGTTGTATGGCCAAGGTTGTCCACTTCAAAAATACAGAATGAAGGTTACATCCATTTTGGACAATATATTTGGTCAGTCACTTCCAAAATCCTGAATATTGGCAACATTTGGGTTTTGAAAGGCAATGTAAACACACACAAAACCCCAAATATGCTAAAAAACCCGAGTAAGAACTCTTGAGTTACCCCGAATATTTGTTCATGTAAACGTGACTGAAATACCTCGATTCAACGAGGCATTGATTTGTGTTCTGCGCGTGCTCTATTCGCAACCAATTTTGGTCTTTTTAGTACAGAAAGTCCAACCGTCTCGTGCACGTGAATCGGAAGATAAACAAAAATGGCTAACGTTTGATACATCCGTAATAGGTCCACTTTTGGAGCGAGGAAGAAATCGACTTATTAGTGTGGTGATATGATAGAAAATACGAAGTGGAGATTGCGTCTATTTGAGTCATGATGGTGTTGTTAAGTGTGTCGCGGTTTAGACGGTGATTCATGACATTACCATGTAGGGAGTTAGTGCGCGTACTCACACGTGTAAACAGGTTATTACCAACCTTACCCGAATTTTGACCTTAACCCAAATATTGATGGGACGTAAACGTAATCTGTGAGATGCCCTTGAAACGAGCGACATCCTCAATTGTGAATCCAGGACTGCACCGCCAGCGAGTCTTCTAGGAATAAACAACTATTTGGCATCCATAATCCCAACTTTGTAATTGACTTTACATGGTCTCGTCTGCTCTCAGCGTCCCCTTTTAATTCCATTTGCATAAGCCACTTTGACAGCTGTTTCAGGCCCGGCCGGAAATGCCGCTCGACTGACTGAGCTTACGTTTGCTTTTCACCATTATGTCAAAATTGCATGGAATAGCAAAAAACAGATTTTTATGCCCTAATTGAACATTTTCTTGACGCAATCTCTGAATAAAAACACGTCAGAATTAGTCTGTCTGAAAAACTTTGCTGAATATGCCCCTCAATGACATGTTTTAACTTTGTCATTGTCACCTGGAAAACGCCATCTAGAGATCATAAGCGCCTTCTGTTTCAAAATGAAGGTCACCCACACCTCAGTATCTAGGGCCCGACCCTTACATAGTCCTGCCCACAAGCTCGGTGAATACGATTACGTGAATCACATCTAACTTGTAATGAATCGAATCAGCAACAGCAGACTGCAGTTGAGAATAACGTGGAAGTCATTTGGTCAGTCAGGATGGGACGGTAGCGGCTCGGGGCAGATGCTTGGCCATTCTCGCGCTTTGCTAAAATGTCTTATCAGATTCAGATGCGTGAGCCAGTATGAAGAATCCCAAGAAAAAAAAAAAAACATCCACTTTCTTTAACCTAAAACTAGCAAATGTCCAAACTTTGTGCCAAGCGTGATTTAACAAAGTTAAGTTCTACCTTGCTGCTTGATGTTACTTTAATTAGCCAGCATGTCAAGTGCTGCTCAGGGATTCATTGGACCATCTGACATCAGTCACAGGAGCACCACTGACATTTTAAGATGATGCATTGTAGCGTTTCACACATTAACACGGTGAGTCAGTCTCAAGCGAGGTCAAGACATGCAACCGACTCGAATGATTTGCGATGATAACGTCACGGTTGATTTGCTGCAGGTGATCATTCTACGTTGTTTGCCTATCTGTGCCTCGGGGAATTTGGTGCACTCAGTAGTCGACTTCTGTCTGTTGTGATGGCACATCGTGTGATTTCTTTATTATTAGACTTGGACTTAGATTTAGACTTGACTTTATTGATCCCTCTGGGAAATTGGCATGTCCAGCAGCAATGAGAACAGATAATAAAATCAAAAAAGAATTCAATCAATCAATAAATAAGGTTATTACACCAGAGATTGAATTGATAATAATAATAATAATAATAATAATAATAAAATGAAAAATATTAACTATGTCAATGGTAAAAAAGAAAATGGTCGGCCGAATATGTGCAATATGAATTCACATGTAGAATGGAACGTATGGCGTTCCGCAGGGTTTTATTTTGGGGCCTCTGCTGTTTTCATGCTATCTGCTGCCCCTGGATTCCATGAAACAAAAAACAGCAGTTGTTGAGTTGAGTGATGAAGTCAGCATCCTAACTTCCTGATTTGCAGTTCCAAGTGTAAATCTAGTCCAGCACAACCTAGCTATCAGATTGTATTTTTCAATGAAGAAGTGTTGGGTGAATATCGACTCGGAAACCGGTGGGGTTCAGCACCTCCGAGGTTAAGAACGAAGAAGAACCGGCCTATAACAATATTGAAATGCAGTTTACTGGCCTCGATAGACAGATACATAAACACTATTTTGGCTCCTCGTGGCTTCCCCTAGTACAGGTTTGATGCTCATGCTGAGTCACCTGAATGGCCGTGGTCCCAACGTCTTGACCTGACAGCACCCTCCCCGCCTGCAGCCGTGCCACACGAGGATCTTCCACCTTCATGAAGTATCTAACAAGTCTCGTGACATCCACCTGCCAGTCAGAGCCCAGGAAATAGGCCTTCGAGTCCCGGGGGTCCGCCTTCTCGGCCACAAAGTGGGTTAGCACGCGCACCAGGGCGTGCTGAAACTGCAACGTGCAGCCCTTTCCCTTCTTCTCATCCACTTGACTGTTCCAGACAGATCTGAGACATACAAAACGTCATTTATTCGATAAGTGGCTCGTAGAATTTGATCTGTTTGAGCGTTCGGCAATGCAAGCGACGTCATATCATAACGTGTCGAGGGCAAACAGGCTTGTCTTGTATGGACGCAAACCAAACGTGTGTAACGCACCTCTTGGAAGTCACGATAGGGACCCTCCAGCTTTTGATTTGGCTCAGCTCTGTGTCTGACACTTCGATCTGCAGGGGGAGTCGGGGCATCCACACGTTCAGCTCCAGTTGAGCACTGAGGTAGCTGTAGGTAAAGTTTACCATCATCTTGACTTTGCCTTTTGTTTCTTGGCCATTTACAAAAACATAGTCACACCTGTCCGACACCTGCACAGGAAGAGAAATGGAGATGCTTTATCATTGTAATGTCTTGATCATACCAGCCAGTTTATCCTGATATTTTTTTTTCTGAACAAATGAGCGTTATGCACAATCAACAATCTCATAAATGTCAATATTTTAACAAATGGTTGATTCTCACCACACCATAAATGTCCTCGTGGTACTTTTTGCACTGCATGTGATATCGTCGCGATGTCAGTTTAGCTGCAATAAACGACTCTGATGATCACGGCTCCGAAGCATTGGGAAGACGCGGCATTGCGATTTTATGTTCATCAAAATAGCGCGCGGCATCAGTCCTTCGCAGCCGAGTGCGTTCATAACGCGATCGTTTCAAAAGTGACCTTGGAGAGTTTTAAAGTTACGACTGAAAAAGATCACGTGGACAATCGGAGACGTGAATCGGGAGCTTTTCGTCGGTCCTCTCAACAGCCGCCGCTCACAACAAACGGGATAATTATAACGCCGCATTTAAATTCAGTCACCAGCCTCTGGAAATGCACACAGGAGTGGAAAAAAAAAAAAAATAATGTGACTTTGACTGATAGCCTAAGGAGGAATACAAATAGCAAATCTCGCTCCTATTTGCACGAATCCGGCGCTTGTGCTGCCACGTGCGCGTGCTGTTTTCGAGAGGATCATCGGTGCATTTCCGAATCATCCCGCAACCGTGTCCGCGACTAAAGCTTTTAAATGACCACGTCACGATGTGTCATCCTGCTATGGCCTAACTTCCTGACAAATAATCTCATGCATGAATTCCATCCAAACGGTGCATTTACAGCGCGGCAGCGATGGAGAATTCCTAATGCACGCACGGATCAATAGACACGAATAGAGTTGTTTTTTTTTAAGTGTTTCAAGCTGTATGGAGTCCTCATATTTTTAATTGATTGTGAATGCAGTCATCCGTTCATCCATATTCGGAGACACTTTGTTCATTTCTCCTCTTTAACGAGAACATCATCCGAGAGCTTCACGCTGAAACTGAACTTGGAGCCTTGTTCAAATAACACTTCAAAAACATCGTTTAAAATGGAAGATATTTTAACGTGGCCGCCGCCCACTCTTCTGAGTCACAATCTCATTCTGTCAACAATTATGGCGCCCAATGGGTTTTTGTGTCATCAATTGATATTTGCTTTGAAATCGTATCTTATTTTCATGAGGCAGTACAGACAGGCTGAAAGGCGTGCGCTCAATGATAATAATTACAATGTAGTTTATACTGAAAATATATTTGAAAGATTGAAAGAATGTTCTGTTATTCCATTTGCAAGCAAAATTAAGCAGTTGGGCAAATTCAGTTCAAACCTGATAAATTGATGAGTCACACCATAAAGATCGTGACGAGTCATACGAGTCAAGAAGCTTTTACTGAAGGATCGGTTGTTCATTTGCGACCTGACAAATCCATAAAACACTCCACATACGCACTCCGAACGTATTGCAACTCGCGAGATCAACTGCTGATATCCTGTCTATAATGCTAATGCTAACGCCATAACTGAAACCTTCCCATCGAGCACCAACAGGTTTGATACTCTTCAGTCACTGTGGATGAAAAAAGATGTTAGGCAGATGTGCTTCCTGTCAAGTACGGCTAAGGCCAGCCATATGTTATGGACCAAAACACAGGTGTATTTTAATGATGGCATTTTAACTCATTTGCTCCCAATAACGTGTAAATACGTTTTTGTTTTTTTTATGTTTTAAGAGTCCCAAAGACGTATTTATACGTTTTTTTGTTTTGTTTTTATGCTAGAGCATACAGAAGGCTTTGATGCAGCCTCTCAACTGCAAAGAACGGTTGCAGAAATGGTAGTTATTACACAAACGGCCAGCAGGTGGCAGCAGAGCAAAGGAGATCAACCAGGGCCATGTCGAAAAAAAAAAGCTCAATTACTTACAATTTTAAATAGATTTGTGAAAAGTGATGAAACTTAGCTCTCTTCTAATGCTAATTGCTGCAAAACGGAAACAGATAGAAACATACTTTTTTTTCCTGATGAAAGAAGAGACTTCAATCTTTCTTTTGGTAGGTTCCATGCTTTTATAGCAATTGAACACAATATTCTGTGAGCCTTGCAAAATCAGTCAAAATCCAGGAAAACAGCCGGGAACGAACGGGATTGCGAAATGTGAAAATGGCGGCGAGTGAATGAGTTTAAATGCACAGAGTTACTGTGAAGTCTTTCATTCATCAACAACATCATGGCTCTATGTTGGAAGGATTTATTTGTGAACATTTGAGAGAAATAAACCTCTTGTGTACATAGAAAAAAGACGATCTTTGAGTTCAGCCCATGAAACAAAATTAAGAAAGAAACATTTGCCGAAGCTCTTTAACATGTTTTAATCATAAAAAAAATGTACAATATGTTTGCTTGAGGCTGGGGTCCATTGTCCTGCTTTAATGTCAATTTTGACATTCTGTAACCCCAAAGTCGTAGACCCCAACTTTCAATTCCATCAGTCAAAAAACAAAATCCGACTTTTGGCAGTCCGCCATGCCCAGGTTGACGGGATAAAAAGAAAAAGTCGCAGGATGAGAGCAGTGTGGCAGCCTGCAAGGTAATTTGCGCTGAGCGATTTAGCTCAGCGGCTGTTCATTGAGGACCAGATTGATGGGCGATGCCGTTGAAGCCCGACTAACACTTTGCTTTACTGAGTGGAAAAGAGATGGAAGAGAAAAGAGGTGACTTTGGTCGATCATATTTGTCTACTGTCGTCATTGCTGTCATCACACACGTGGGCCAACCATTCCCGTGAAGAATATTTTTTTCTTTTGTCACATCATGTTTTGAATCAGGGACAAAAGTAAATGATTTTTTGTTTTATTTGATCATTTGAAGTAGTGCACTGAATGTATATGTGCGATTGAAGCATACCTTGAGAGCATCTTCATCAGTAGAAGTGCATTCTGTATATCCCGTAACATCAGTGAGCAGGCCGTCTTCTTCCACAGCGACAGTTCTCACAGGCACCGCCACCTTTTTTCCGGTCAGGATTGCAGTATTCAGCACTTCAGTGTCCTGCAATTGAAACGACGTCACAACAATCAGTCTTTTGGAACCTGTCTGGATACAAATGAAGCAGAGGATCATTTATGTTGAGCATTTATTTTGCATAAAAAGGGGCGAGGCACCGCAATGTGTAATATCGCCTCATGCTTGTGTTTTGCTTTTTCTTGGGCTTTTCATGGTTTTATTGCAATACTGGATGTATTCCAATAAGAAACCGTTCAAGACAACATCAAAGGATTAACATGAGATTTGTTTTTACTTTTGTGGATTATTTTTTTTGTGAGCCGCGACTCGAAAAGGACAAAATTTAAGCAAACTCACTTTCCTCAGTGCAGTAAGACTCGACAGTATTTTTACTCTATTTTCGGGTTACTGTTTTGACATACAGTATTTTAATTTTACTATTACTATAAAAAATAAATAAATAAATTGTGTCACAATCTGGTTGGAAAGACCACTTCAACCTGAGTGCAAAGCAGCAATAATGTTGAAAATTGGATGAAGTGTTCAGGGAGAAATTGAACTTTTTGTGTGGTGAAAAAAAAAAAACAATGTTTTTGTCTGATATTACCTGTGACCTTCAAATTAGAGTCAAATGTGAGTAATGTAACCTCATTATGATATGACTAATATCCATTAATTCTTCCATTGCATCTTCTCTGATTGGCTAACAAGTTTCATTTAATTTAAAAAAAATATCCACCAATTTTTCAGGCAGGCCAAAATTCCGATACATCAACTGGTTAAAGTTAGCGTCATGTTTCAAATGCTAACACTTGCTCTAAAAACTCTTGGTAACTAGTGCAGATGAAAAAGATAAGTTGTCAATTGTTTTGTTGTGAATTTAATAGTTATGGGGCATTTTAGAGGCATGCTCATTCCATGTTTTTTCGAAGATTCATAACCTGGCGATATTACGTATCCATCTGGTACCTCTCCACAGTAATTTCATCGGGAAAAGGCGGGACATTCTGTACAATAATTTGAGCTGATTGGACGATGCGACATTCCACACGTTTGTTATGACCAATCCCGTCCACGGGTGAAAATGTTGTGTTTGTTCTTGCCTAAGGGTAAACATCTTACCAGCTAGAAATTCACAAAGCGCCTCTCGCTGTTCACCAAGGAAACGGTGAGTAATTCTGCGAGAACAGAATTAATTGCAGCGTCCATTCGTCCATGTTAGGTTTGTTTGTTAGCTCCGGCATCGGCGCCGGCTTCCTGGTTTCGTCACAGTTGCATATCCCGCCCCCAAACACAATGTCGCTCTGTGATTGGTCTATAAACTAAATCCAATTGCTTTGGCGTTTTCCCTATACCGCTCACAGCAACAAGGGAACGTACCATTATGGTCAAACAGAAACCTCCGATTTTGGTGAATTTCATAGTTTTTCACAAATTGATATAATTGGTCAGTTCCTACATGGGTCTGTTGTTGTTTTTTTTATTTTTGTTTTTTCTTCCAAATTATTGACCAATCTTGAGTTTTGACAATGCAATGTTATTGGCTCAACAAACATCCCGTTTTATTGTTTCATTTGTTGACTGAAACTTGGCGAAGGTATTCTTCAGCACATTCAATCAGAGCAACTTTTGGGAGGTAATAGTTGTTAATATCTGACTGAATATATGCATGATGGCAAGCATGTGTGCATTCATGAATAATGAAATTGAAAGCAGATGGATGTGTGTCTGTCTTCCCTGTGCAAAATCACGTTGTCCAAATGAAGTTGAAATAATTGTGGCGTGGGTGTGCGCAAGTGCGCACATGTGCATGACAGTTTGAGAGTAGTGGAGCGTTAGCTGGGTCGGCTTCTATGAATGATCAGTGAAATTCACCCAGAGGACAGAATAAAGCAGATGGATGCTTGTCTCTGAACTGTAAAACTGGTCGAAATGAGGCAGAAGTAACGTGACTTTATTTTTTTATTTTTTTTTCTGTGACCGGCTTTACAATATAGTTCAAAAGCATTTGTACAGCCCGTAACTGCCTGGTATTTGGCACTGTGCTATAGTACTGCAAAACACGTGTTTGGGCCACCGCCTGAGGTCAACTTGTAATCCTTAATGGATATGGACTACCGTATTTTCCCGACTATAAGGCGCACCTAAAAAATTTGCAGGTCTCGCTGTCAAGACGCTATCAGTGACGATCGGTGACGCGCATGCGCAGACGATCCCGCCATCTTGGATCGCTAGCTAACACTCATACTTATCCTCAGAGAAAATAATAAAACAGCTGTTTATTCATTTTGGAGTTGTCAGAAAGCTGCTTTGTAATCTATTCATAAAGTTTGACTGACCTAGCTGACTGTTTTGTTGACATTCCCTTCAGCGCAGCACCATCTAATGGATGCATAACGTAACCCCAGCCTCTACTGTAGCGCCTTATATATGGAAAATGTTTGAAAATATGTCATTCTTTGGAGGTGCGCCTTATAGTGCGGAAAATACGGTCTGTCAAATTCACGAATAGGGATAACATACTAGGGGTGTTAAAAAAAATCGATTCGGCGATATATCGCGATACTACATCGCGCGATTCTCGAATCAATTCAATAATCGGCAGAATCGATTTTTATTGTATTTTTTATTTTTTATTTTATTTTTTTAAGGATTCACACCTTGAGCATGGAAGAATGTTATATGAACGGAACATTAAGCCTTAATATTTTATTTTAATGCTGTTCAAACATGAAACAGATGACAACCTCTATAAGACTGAAATTTCAGATAAATAAATAATACATTTTCATATAAATCTTACACTCTACAAGCTTACTGATTAGTATTTTCTAAATTTGAATGAAAAAAATCGCAACAATCGACTTATAAATTCGTATCGGGATTAATCGGTATCGAATCGAATCGTGACCTGTGAATCGTGATACGAATCGAATCGTCAGGTACTAGGCAATTCACACCCCTATAACATACCCTCATAACTTGCGGCTCTTCAGCATTATGACAATGTGAATATGACCCAATTTGGTCACTGGCTCCAATGACAAATCGGGCATTGTCACTCAAAGTTGTGAAAAAGCCACGTCATTTCTTGAAAAGTTGTGATTTTATACACTCGTTGTAAAGGTGAAACATGATCGAGGCTGAGCACTAAAATAGACGCAAATGAAACACGGAAGCAAGAAGCGGATGACCACATGACTGCGTCTCCGAATTGAGAAGAAAGACATCAGCAATCTGTCAGTCAACAACACGAGGTCATTCTTTGCTTAAAATAGAACCCGTTCGCCGAACAGTCCAAAGCGTAGTCAGCCAGACAGGAATGGATCAGAGCAAAGTGCATTTTTATATTTTCACGCGCTGACGCTCAAAGGATGCAATCCGAGCTTTGGAACGATTGGAAACGTAATCGGCAAGTAATATCAACGGCGCTTGTCCGCCATGCGTCGTGCGAGCCGATGCCGACTCACCGTCACGAGAGGGGCCAGGCCAACAAAGTCTCTCTGGGTGGTGTAGATGGTCATTGCTCCTTCGGTCTTGGCTGTATTTTTGGAGGGCAGCTCCAACTTCCATATGATGGCTTGACTGTTGACGGGGCTGTTCAGATCGTCCACTTCAAAGTCCATCTGAAGCACCTCCAGCAGACTGCCTTCAAGTCTTGAGAGGGGAAAGCACAGATCTTGTTAGGCTGGCGCATACTTTGAATGGAACTCAGCGGAGCGCAGGCCGCCGACGCCGCAAAAAAAAATAAATAAATAAAAAAAAAATCCTGTTTGTGTTTGCCCATCTGCTCGTTACTTAGCAGGCTGTTTGTGGTTAATGGAGGAAGACAAACTGACGTAAGGTTTCATTATGATTTCGGTGGGGAGTTCCGTTGATGCCAAAGTGATGCGAAAAGGGGACAACAAAATTTCCTCGATCCAAAATGGAATGTGTCTTTCCTACCTTTTATTGTTTTACTAATTACATGTGAAATAATTGAAGTGATTTAAATCAGACTGCAGCAATTTGTTTTCCAGATTCCTTTTGTTTCTTTGGCTGCTACTGTGTCGTAACAGGAAAAGTGCTCACATTGGATCCACTTTGAAAAATATATAAGCTACCACCTGCATAAAATGCGGTGAGCTTGAAGTAAATATGGAATAATAACTGGTTGGAGTGCAGCAGCAAAGTATTATGCCTTTGTGACCTTTTGTATAATGGCTTCTCAAGGATGTCAGCCTGAACGGTGACTTGGCTATAGATTCAATTTTCTCATGTGGCAAAGTTCCTATTGTGCGCTTCATTTGTGGACAAACAATGCGCAAGAAAAATGTACTTAGAATTGTTTGATGAAAACACGAGCAAGCGCGTAATGTGGTCGGAAAAAAATGATGGCTGCAATTAGTATTGCAGTGTTATGATAAGGGAAGAGGACCCCTGAAAATATTTTTTTTATGAATCCACATTTACTCAATCGCATAATAAAAACGAGACCCCTCACGACTGTTTACTTCATCAAATGAACTCTTGATGTGCTGGCCACCGGCCTACTTTAGAGGAACAATAACGCAAAACATCATTTGTTAATCTTCCATTAGTTCCAAACTCAGCAAACAACCGCAAAGCTTTTGATCCCCTTTTCTTCTCACTTTGTGATGCATCGTGTCTGCTAAAGCAAAAAACAGGGTCTTATTATAATTGAATAATCTCAACATATTGCACCAAGACCTGGTATTAAAAGATAATGTCGTTCGAATGAAGTATCACAACAAGAAAAGCTATATTGACTCGACATAAGCATGCATCTATCCCCTTAAGTATGCATTAACACAGATGTGTCTAAAATGGGATGCGGCCGCTCTATTCGCATTCTTCCAATGTAGCGCAAAAGCGGCCGCATGACGCATGTTTATGGTCCGTGAGTAGCTGTCCTTAACAATAAGCTCAAACGACTGAGACGCGTTGATAAATCCGCTGCAAATGCGTTTGGAGACACAAAGTGGACGGAATTCCATCTGCGGTGTGAGCGACTCTGCAGGCTCGCTTTCATGACGGGATTAGTCGCCATGAAATGGACGTGAGAGAAGTTGCGGTAAACAATGTTTTCAGCCATTTTGAATGGGGAGGAAAACAACGCAATGAGGTCAAATGAGCAGATAATATCGACAGGGCAGATTGTGATAAAGTCCATTATTTTGTGTAATGCAATTAAATATGCAAAAATCGCCATACATTCTGGATTCATGAAAAATCAACTGAAATATTGCAAGCCTTTTATTGTTTGAATATTGCTGATTAAGTCATTTTATTTTACTTGGTCTGAGGAAATGTTCTAATATTTTGTGATAGGATATTTGCGTTTTCTTAAGCTATAAGCCATAATGAGCAATATTGCAATATTTCAGTTGATTTGTAATGAATCCAGAACGTGTGGCATTTTTGCTTATTTAATTGCATTACAGAAAATAATGGACTTTATCACAATATTCTCATTTTCGGAGACAGTCGTGTCCTTTTGTAGTATGACCTGAAAAAACATGCATGAAAAAGATTTACTGCTATATTTGTGCCTTTTCATATTCCTTTCAAGGTGTAAAGTATTCCCAATTCTTTTTCTTTCGGCTTTCTGCACAACGTTATCTTTTCCCCGAGTGCCAACCTTCATGCACAGATGAAACTTTCACTTTTTGCAAGTATTTCTCAGAGGCAGAATTTCATCTGGCAGTTTCCGTTGAACCCCAGCAGAGCTCGTTTGTGGGAAAACTGCTAAGCATGAATGAATAAAAAATGTGAATACTGTACATACAGGGGGACTACAATTTGCTCAACATGAGTCATATTTAAGGGGCAACAATTGAGCTCATCTTGTTCCTTATTGCCACAAAGTGAGGTTACATTTATTTGAGTTTATTTGGGTATGGTGATGTACATTCCGGATAATACATTTGAATACAATATGCAGACACATGGGTGAACTTTTTGTTCAGGTAGGTAGAGCTGCACTCAACTGAATCTGCTCGAGGTACTTGTGAGGGGTTGCAGAACCATTTAGAGCATTGCTCTCCAAACTACGGCCAGGGGGCCAATTGCGGCCCGCCATCCATTTTTCAGCGGCCCGCGACATATGCAAAAAATGACATTTGACTCAGTTCAAATCAAATAAACAAAACAAAAATGTTTGGAGATGGTCAAATTAAGAAGGGAGAGTATCGAAAAACAGCGGCCATTAAAGGTTATTTTAGTTCACTAAAACTAGTGAAAAAAAACTCAAACTAAAATTCGAATAAGATAAAAAAAATAAAAATAAAAAGGAAATTGCTTTAAAAAAAATGAAAACTAACTTGAACTACATTTTATGTTTACAGAACTAACTAAAATTAACTACAATTATAGCAAAAAATGTCTTTCGTTTTGAAAGTATGTCACACAGAAGTGACGTCATCTCGCAGCAGCCAATAGAAAAGCACCAAAAGATGACGTCGCTCCCATGGTGATTTTTAAATATTGCGCACAAGTAATACACATTTAAAAAAACAAAACACAACAAAAAAAAACTAATGCTAATAATGAAACTAACAAACTAAACTAAAACTAAGCATTTTTAAAGAACTAAACTAATAAAAAAAAACTAACAGAACCACCCTGAAAACGAATCAAAACTAACTAAAATGAAAAATTCCAAAACTTTAATAACCCGACTGCCATATTACAAATAAATTGGTTTATATACTGTAGCATTTTCCTAAATATGCAAAAGCACAAATCAATTATTAGGACTAAACAATTTCTCTTCATAACATGATGTGGCCCTTTTTTCTGTATGTGGCCCTCAAATGAAAAAATGTGGCCCCCCCTGATTTATTCTCGTGTGTGCTTAAATCAGAAAACGTGCGACGCTGTGAGGCGCTGGTCGGCTGTATGTGGGTCAGAACTATATTACGGTGTCGACGTTTCATATTGATTGGGGAACTGACTACTTCTTTTTTTTTTTTTTTTTTTTTTTTTTTCTCCTTCACCTGTGAGCAACATTTCCACATGCTTATATGGGGCGTCAGAATAACGGGCCGTCAGTTGCAGATTTATTGTATTCATCCGTGTGTGTGTGTGTGGCACGCGCATTATGTTGCTTGGCAACCTGGTGAATTCATCCTTGCTTTGCAATGTCTCTTATTAAGCGTTCACTCGTGTGCTCAGTATTCTGATTAAATGGTTATGTTATGAAAAAAAAATAATCAACATGCTCCTTCAAAGTTCCATGTCGATGAGCCGCACATATGGCACAAAAAGTCAAGGTTAAATTCTTGCTGTCACCCGTAATGAGCTTTTTTTCTTCGGATTGATTTAGCAAGATGAAAGAGACCCTGCAAACACACATGCCTTTTTCCCTCTTCATGTGCATTGTCCTAAAATCCAAAATGTTGCCGGCAGGTGCTAGTTAGCCCCAATGACAACATGAGTAGCCCATGGGTCTGTTTTAAAAAGAGCTCACCAGTGATGCGACACTGTGACTAAGAAGAATGTTAATGTTTATTTATTTATTTATTTGTATTTATTTATTTATTTATTGAAACATAACATGGTATACATTTTTTTTTTCTGCACCAAATAGTCTCTATTTTGTTTAAAGAGCATTTCAGAAAATGAGTGAATAAATAAATGAATAAAATAGATTTTTTTTCCAAGGGGGAAAAATCTGTTTTTATTTACGACTACTCAAATATTTTTAAAAGAGCTGTAATATGCCCCTTATTGAGGTTCAAAAGCAAGTTAAGTAGCACCTGAAAACTGTTCAAGCAACCTTTTGTGTATTATTATATTTTGCTATTCATAGTAGAAAAGACCCTTTAATTTCCCCCGAAATAGCACAGCAGATATTTAGTATTTTTTTCTAACTGAGAAGAGTTCAGCGAGGGCCATTTATTGTTGTAGCGTGCCATGACTTTGCTCCATCAAGGAGGCATGCTTGGATGAGTCTGCTGTTGGAAGAAGCTCATCAAACACCTTTGGGATGAAGTGAACGGGGATTGTGAGCCAGGCGCTCTCCAACACAACACCAACATCTCATTTCAACATTCCTGCCAAGTAGAATTATAGCCTCAAAGCGTACAAATGCATTTCACGTGAATTGTTTTTTATCTTGAACCATTCCTTACATTTATTTTTCGTTCTTTTGCGGAACTTGCGGAAGTAGTTGTTTACACTTTGCAGCCCCTTATAACCGTTCTGTTGTGTTTCAAGA
Source organism: Festucalex cinctus (assembly GCF_051991245.1). Lineage (NCBI taxonomy): Eukaryota > Metazoa > Chordata > Actinopteri > Syngnathiformes > Syngnathidae > Festucalex > Festucalex cinctus. Next base: position 30,931,880 of record NC_135415.1, on the reverse strand, counting down.
GTATAAGAAATGGCCTCCTGGGACACCGTAAGACAGTGGTGTCCAAACTACGGCCCGGGGACCATTTGCGGCCCGCGGCAAATACTAAAAATCATTTCTCAATGCTGTTTATAAAAAAAAAAAAAAAGAGGGTGGATTAAACATTTCTAGCTACGCAAAGACACAAATTTGCAGCTAATAATTCAGTTTCAGGAATAAAAATAGTTTCATCCACTTGTTGCTTAGTGTCAAGGTCCAATTTGTGAAAACATTACATTAGATTAATGGTTCTTAAATGTGGTCAGTTGATGACCGATTGTTCTTGTTGTGGTTCAGAATGTCAAGTTGGGATTCAGCTGCTGCTCAGTGGAGAGGCGGATCTATTTTAGTGGCACACAAGGGGTCACGATTTGCCTTGTGACTGTTAGCAGTTTTCAATAAGTAACAAGCAAGCATTTATAATTGCTTCATTGATTTTTACCATGTTTAACTTTTTTTTTGCATTTTTTGCTGGTCTGGCAATGAATGTGTTAATAAATAACTTTCAAAAAAAAATAAAAAATCAAAGTGGCCCTTGCAGCTTTCCATTTTTCTGTGTGTGGCCCTCAGAGGAAAAACGTTTGGACACCCCTGCCGTAACATTTTGTGTTTCGCTCTTGTCAGGTGGGACAGGTGGTTTGTCTTTTGCGCCACAGCTGCCAAACAAACAAGCAAACAGTGACATACGCCGCAAGAGCTACATTACAAGAACTGCTTTTAACGTCTGACACAGCTCCTCACAGATTCCTGAAATTTCAAACTCATAGATATTCAAGTGCAATGTGAAAAATTAGTCAGACTTGCCTTTTTCCAGAAATGGGAGACTTCCTCTGGCAAATAACGGAGATGGTTCCATCTGCACCCGTATCCAGCGTGATGTCCCACAGTAAGGAGTTACTTGGCGTTGCTGTACGAAAGGTCACGCCGTTCTTTACTGTCGCTCTGTAAAAGTAAAAGAAAACAACAACAAAAATGGAAAGGTCAAGAATGTACTAAATAAAAACGTCCCCCGTTGAGAGGCAATGAAATAGAAGAAAATAACTGACCATTTAGACTTTGTTTATCCATTAAAAATGACACTTTTCTCAATGCCATCCGCAAAATGGAATATTGTGTGACATCTTAACGCAATGGTACCCAAAAGACACAGTAAGGCTCACTCCAAAGAACAACGTTGTTTTTTTGTTTTTTTTTCTATGGCTTTCATCTGCATGCAAAGCAATATACAGTGTGCGGCTTATCCCCGAATCTTTCAGATAATCATGCTGACTTAAGTGCTGATCACATTATGACTCTCTCAGGGGGTGTAAGCAACTGCAATTATGGTTCAAGTAGCTGTAACAAGTCCGGCATCAAGTAGGGAGACTGCGCTCCTTGACAACCGCATTATCTCTCAATTTAAAATATTCAACGTAACCTGAAGATGTTTTTGTGCTAAGTTTCTATGCACATATGCGTGTTTGTGTGTGTGTGTGACAACATCGGCATGTTCTGCTGTACTGCACTCAAAAGGAGGTCTCAAGTGACAAGTCATCTTGGCATGCAGGCTTCTGCTGTATCGTCACGCTGTGAAATGACGCTGCATGCTTCCACTTCAGGAGAGCCACTGCTAAATAGTTTTACAGTGTTGCTGTGGTGTAGGAGTATATTTATTGACAATAATATGTTCTATGCAGCCCCGCTAGTCTAAATATGGCATTCTAGTTATTATTCCGTTAGTGGAATATGAATTAAGCAGCCAAATCCAGCAGTTTTATCAGTATCAGAAGGCAGCCATTTTGTCACTTGCTGTCGAGTGAAAATGACATCACAGTTGTTCAGGTCTCAGGTAAACAACCAATCACAGCTCCACTTCAGAGTCCTGAGCAACTGTGATGTCATCTTCAGTCGACAGCAAGTGGCAAAATGGCCGCCCCCTTGTGATGGATAAAAGTGGCTGGATTTTGCTGCATGCATGACTCATATTCCACAAATGTAATATTAAAGTCATGTTAAGACTAGTGAGGTCACATTTGAATAAACAACAAACGCCAGCTAGCTAAATGCTATCTTACAGTAAAAGACAGACATTCTAATCAAAGTTAGCACCCTCATGGTAAATGATAAACCTTTAACCAACAGAGAGCTGTCCAGTGTGTTGAATTTGAACAGTAAACACGGTAAACAACAGCGCATCTGCATTTAAATGTGACTTTCTCTCCAAAATGCTAACCAACGGTGATGCTTCTGCCTTGCTAAACTAGCAACAGAGCATCAAATCCCTTGTTAGTCATGATTTTGATGTCTTGAAAAAAAAACAAAAAAAAACAACAACTATTACAGCCAACAATGACACATGTAGCCTACAAGACATGACCTACAAATGACGTTTTGTTCGTGGAGCTTGACTTCAAATATGGCCGCCAGACGTGCATTCTGAGTAATCTGAAGAGATCGAAACATTGACCAAATTGTATGAAATGTGGGACTAAATAGCTATAATTTAAGTTATTTGAATCGAAATTTGAACATTTTCTTTATAGCCTACTTGACAATAATAATAACTAAGGGTGTCACGATTTCGATTTTTTATCGAAATCGATCGAAATTACGTCACGATTTCGAGCATCGAAATAGAAGAGAGGACACACGATTCGATAACCAAAAACAGTCAATAGATGGCAGGCACCCACTGTGACTTTTTGTTTTTGTTTTTTTATTTTTTATTTTACACTTCAGTAAGAACAAGACGGTTAACTTTATATTGTAAATAAATTCTTTGAATTTGATCATTCCTGCCTAATGTCAATTATCATATATTACATAAATTTACACAAAAATAATATGGAAATTGCATCACCTATATGTAGCCGATCTTTTGAAATAAGATTTACTGTACAATGAATAGAACCAATGATCATAGACTAGCCTTAGCCTACAGAAGCATATGCCTCTGTGTTATAAAGTGGGGGAGCGAAAAAAAAAATCGAAAAAAAAATCGAATCGTGGCCCCAAAATCGAAATTTAAATCGAATCGTGGAGTTGGCGAATCGTGACACCCCTACGTAAGTATTTATTTAGGCAATGTACTGTAAGTGGAGCTTCCTGTGAAACTATTTACTTTTTTCTCATCTAGTCTCTTTTTTTTTTTTTAAAGAAAAGCTTTCATGCCATTTTCATAGGACTTAATGTAAAAAGAAGAAAACCAAGGTGGCATTGTGGTGTATTAAGCCGAAAGGAGGCGAATCTAACTAATAAAAAGTGACAGCAACAAGAAGACTTCTCCGCCCTTTCTCCCCTTTTCTCTCTCCCTGGGATGAATAAAATCCCTTGTGATTTGAGGAGGGTTTTTTTTTTTTATGAGCGGTGGGGAATAGGAAGCAGTGTCCATGTCGTTGGTTCGTGGGCCTGGAGGAGGCGGCAGGCAGGAGGGAGGCACCGGGGCAGGCAAGATGGATGGCCATGGAGACTGAAGCTGACAGTGTGTGAGGAAAAACAGCTCTCAGGTGCTGCACCTGCCATCCATCTCACTTCTGACCAGGTAAGGCATGAGTGGCACCTTGTTTCACCTTCTGTCTTCTCAAATACAGCATTTTGAAACAGTCCACTGCCTGTGCACGCGAACATACAATGCACGAAATGTTTTACATGTTTTACACAGTTGTTCTTGAAAATCTATTTTTCCTTAGTATACATTTTCGGTGTTGTGTTATTTTTAGATAAACAGTATTGTAACGCTAACAATAAATTGTTGGTATGGAAAATCTCAGGTAAACAAACAGCAACCACAGTTTGGCCAGCCAAAAAATCAATTACAAAAATGGAATACAACCTGAAAACAAGATGGATCTCGATCATAGCACAGATGCTCGAAAAGCATTTCTTCACTGAGGCTAATTTCAAGATGCTACAGTGGCTTTGTAATTATTCTCACGTCGACATCAATTATTTGTGCTCCCCATCTCTGTTTTTTTGTGAATGCATCAGTCAAGTCGACACTCAAGAACAGATGCAGGCAAATGTCCAGCGTTTAGCCAGTCTGATAGCCAACTATCAGCACCGTGTTTATCGTATTTATGGAGCGGTTTACGGGGGGTTGAGGACCAGTTTATGCCAACATCGCTGCCAGATGGCAAGCGGCGCGCACGGCTCTAAAAATGCTCGTAAAAGCCACATTTGTCACATAGATAAACGATTAGGCTTCTTCCTGTTGGAACAGATCACTCGCACAAAGTACGGAACGTACGGAAATGAGGCCTTATTTTTAAGTACAAGCCGTACGGCCGTGACAAATCATCTTCATCAAAGAATGACCAAAAGTACAGAGAGGACTTTGAATGTCGATCTCAAGTCACGTCATATTAACTCATTCACTCCCAACCATTTTCACTTAAGTTTAGGACAAAATCACCACCAAACATTAACATAAGCCCGGATGTGTAGACTGAGAAATAGTTCAAGTGTTTACATCCTGTATTTAAAAAGTGCATTTTCCTGAGTGAAAAAGGCAGACCGGGCCTTTAAGTTTTAGCAAACGTGAAGGCCACATTTCTTTGAAAATCTCGACAGAAAACACATTCACAAATCTCCACCACACAAAATTTGTCATGGCGATCATGGTGTGGTGCCACACGGTTTCACAATTCGGCAATCAGGGATGCATTTCCAAATGAGAAATGAGCCTTCCGGCGCAGTGCGGCAGGTAATCTCCATATCCAAGTAGAAGGTCAACAACATGAAACGATTTCCCAGAGTCCAGCAAAGCGTTTCAAGCAAGCGTCTCGACGGGATTTCATTCGATCCGTGTCAATCTTCAGGACGATGACGTTTAAGGCCTTAATATCATCAGGCTGTGCAAACTCCAAAAATGAATTCATGAAATGTTTAGCATGTAATTAGCGACCACGTTTCCGGGAAAAAAAAAAGAATCTCAAGCTTAGTTTCCGAGAAATGGCTCATTGGATTTCCTGTAATGTTCCATTGTTTTCAAAGCGCTCTATGAGGCTTATAGTGCTCATAATGACTGGCTCGCTTTTCGGAATACCCGATGAGCTTCTGAAGATTGTAAAACTCAACTGAGCGCTGAATGACATCATCCGGATAAGCAGGAGAAATGGAAAGGCAACAGAAAAGCTGAAAAATCTTACCTAAGAGTGAAGTTGGTCAGCTGAGCCGAGCCGGCCATGAGGACGTAGAAGGCGGCGATGTCGGTCTTCTTCAGCGGTTTGGACGACGTCCGTATGACGATGGAATTGCCCAGTTTGAGTCGAGAGAGCGTTGCCATTCCTTTGGGCACCTGCAGGAGTCGCACGCTGCCAATCCTCTGCATGGGGGTGACGGCGACGTACTCCGCCCGCTGCTGTTGCGAGCTTCCCCAGCGGCTCCCTTCCGGGGCGCCACACTCGCCGCCGACTTTGGGCCGCGCCTGGTAGTAGAGCTCCACGAGGTTCCCAGCCGGCGGGTCCTGTTTCTCCCTGCCGGTGCTTTCGGAACCCTGGCCGAACCAGCCAGGCAAAGGCAGCAGCTCGGCCAAGCAGGTTCCCCTCTCACCTCCCATGGCACAGGAACATCTCACCTCCTGGGTTTGCCAGAAGGCGTAGACCGTCACGCACGGTAGCTCGTCCTCAGCTCCTCCCTGCCTGTTCCAGTCCCTTCCCGCCACGTAGAAGAGCAGCCGCACTTTGGGCTTGCTGGAAAACACGCGAGGCGTTAGCACGAAGGCCCGAATCTTCCAGTTGAAGGTGAAGGCGTCCGGGGCGTTGAAGAGCCGCACAGCCTGGACCAGATCCTGAGGCACGAGCCGCTCCGTGGACATGCGGCCGTAGCTGGCGTTGACGGCCGGCTGGCGGCTCGCTCTCAAGATGACGAAGGGCTGCGTGTGACTCTGCATGCTGAAGTTCCTCATGAAGTCCTGCCCTGCTTCTTTGAGGAAGAGGTAGTCGGCATCCCGGACCTCGTAGTTGACCGGCAAGAAGACGGGCAAAGGCACTGGGCTCTTTGTGTCACTCAGCTCCTTCGTGCTGAATTCTAGAAGGTAAAGAGAAAGAATGACCTATCAGTAATTTTCACAGCACGTCATGTGGGAAAAAAATCGGTCTAATTTAGTTCACGAATGATACGCAGTAAATTCTGTTGAGTAAATTTGACTCTATTTAGAGTGGGACCAAATAGACTCAGTTTTAGAGTCATATTTACACTTGAAAAAGAATTAATTGAAAAATAAATAAAAGTGACTCAAAATTTGAGGAATGAATTTGAGGAATGGAATTTAATGCTTGTGGACAATATTCCATATTTAATATTGGATTAAAGTGAAGTGAATCGAATCTAAAAAAAAAACAAAAACAAAACCTCAAATTCGAATCAAACATAACTCTTGTGAATCGAAACTGAATCCATTGAGGAAATTCTAATTGATACCCAGCCCTAGTCAGTAGTTAACTCTTTGACTGCCAAAAACGTTTAATAACGTTGAGTAAAATCACAATGTATGCTGCCATAAACGTTAAGTGACGTCAACTATTTTATTTGATTTTTTTTGTGAATATATCAGTGGTCAGTGCATCGTCCAAGTGCAGCGCAGCCGGGTCAATGAGTTGTGAAATCAAAAACACCCACTAACTGTGGCCAGCAGATGGCAGCGATAGCTGCTCGGGCCCTAACTAGAGCTGCGAATTACAATGAAACATGACACAATCTGATGAAATAGAACGATTTCAAGGCTGACGTGAATGATCAAAGCCTTTGTAACATTAAACCTAATTTGACGGATCGTCACTCAACAAAAAATATTAGTATCAAAGTCACTGTTGTGGACAAAATGTTGTTTATGTAGCAAAAAGAACACAATATTCTGTTTGCTTCGAAAAATGAGTTAAAATCCGCTGGCATTGGGGGTTGTTTTTTAATAAAGTGTGGCAGTAAAAGAGTTAATGATTGCAAATGGATTAAGAAATGTATTGCCAAAAATGCCTTAAAATATTTCCAAGTTAATGTTAAGCAAATAACAAAATGTACAACAACAAGAAATTTAATTTGGATTCATGGACCAGCATTTTACAGGATTCTGCAAAATACTACCCAGTGAATTGATTATATCCAACAGACAACAATGCATACTCAAATAATTCTGGTCGAATGTACATTTTCAAGTAAACATGTTTACTTCATGTCTAAATTAATTGTATTCATCAAGTGAGCTTGTTTGCTTGTCATTTTCCACAGTTGCTCTTTCTTTTCTGCTGCCCTAGTTTCCTCACACTCACGCACACACATATGATCTGCTTGCTCTTTGTGTCTGCGTGTGTGTGTGTGCGTGCAATCACAGAGTGGGAGGGGCCAGTGGAGTAGGGGGTTGGTTGAAGGTGGGATCTGATACATCTGGCTCAAAGATGAAGTTAACCATCCTAAAGCGGGATTAAAACAGCTTTTCAGATTCAGTTGGTGGGCTGTGAATAGCCAGCAGGTCAAAAAACAAGCAAGATCGTGTGAAGGTCGATACCGATACCTGGCGACGGTACATTTCTCCCATCCCTATTTTATACTTTTTTTTTCTTCTTTTTTTTTTTGGGGGGGGGCTATATATGATTTTAGCATGTCCCGCACACACTGCTCTGCTAACTACAGTGTGTATACGAAGTAGAAAAATAACACAAAATTATTTTTCCCCATGGTTTCATTTACCACAAGTTCTTTTTTTTTTTTTTTTTTTTTTTGGGGGGGGGGGGGGGGGGGGGGCTATATATGATTTTAGCATGTTCCGCACACACTGCTCTGCTAACTACAGTGTGTATACGAAGTAGAAAAATAATCCATTTTAATAAAATGACTTATTTTGGTAATATATATTGTATTTTCATAAGACTTTACACTGATCTGATCGGCTTGACGATTTACTTCGGACAATATTTTGTGTTTTTATGCAAAATCGGTGATCGGCCTTAATGTCTTAATTTACGCAATCGTCAATGATGCCATTATCGGCTCTGCGAAATAAGACATATTACATATTTGCCTTTTTTTCATGAGTTCCTCTCCCACCCGATGTATTTCAATTGGCATCAATTAAACACGGGTTTTCGCAATTTGTCACTTTTTTAAAAATATGTATTGTTCCATCTTCTGATCAAATCAGTAATCTTTTTTTTTTTTTCCCCCAAACTCGTTGATCGAAGTTCAGAATTTGTAAAGCCTAAATTTCATCACCATATTGAACATTTTGCATGTGCCATTGAAATTGCTGTCAACCCTGTCATTGTCATTAACTTTTATTATTCACGAACTATTGACATGTAACTTATTTGATTTATTTGTTAAAAATATAAATACCATTATATATATTATTAAAAACAATAATTGTATTAAATGAACAAAAAAAAATTTTTTTTAAGTAAACAGGCTTTTGAGTAAAAACAAACCAATCATGTAAATATATGATTTGATATGTAATCTGCTATTATTGCTTAAATGTATCCTGCATCACACAGCCTCGTTTTACGTCTGTTTTGATCGAACCGGCGTGTGCTCGGTCTATCATTTGGGATCATTTCCTTACTGAGTGAATTAAGGGCAAAAACAGTCACTGGTGTTTACTCTGCAGATTAACACAAAATGGATCAAGCCGCACTTAAGCACGCCATTGCATTTGAAACGCCGTATTAGAGGCAACTCACACCCAAACAAATTGTTAACCGGGCTGCATTTCAATGCATCAACAACTCCGAATGTTGCGCATTAGCAGGATGTCGACCTCTGAGCAAAAAGCGTGAATGAAAGCTCAGAGCTTTTTTTTCCGTGTCAAACTCAGTCATCATGCCCCTCCGAGGAAGTTGACATTTAAGTAGTTGGTCTGCCGTTGCCATCTCGACTCACCCAAAAGGCCCGCGATGGCGTCTGACAGTTCACGGGACGCGCCAGTACTGTATGCGTCACCCCCGTGACAGCCCACAAGCCTTTAGAAGAGCACAATGGCTTCTTCCAATCGCCTTTTCACCTTGCTGTGTGTGGTCGACAAAGTGCGAGCAGACCGAGAAGGAAGCTTGGGAACAAGGTTGTCCCGACGTAGCCCGACGGGCCCCACAGTGACAGATGTGCAGTTTAATACCAGAGCTGGCAGCAGAGGAAAATAAACGGGAGAACGCAGAGCAACAAGGTACTTAACATGCAACCGCTTCCCTTTACAGCATGTACCTGCCCTTCTCAGGACTTTGCCTATTTTCAAATGCACAAAAAAATCCCCATATTAATCTTTGCACCGTTTTCGAAATCCCCCCCCCCCCCAAAAAAAAGATGTATTTATCACATCCTGTGTCCGATTAAAAAGCACTACTCCTCATTTGAAAATTTGGAGTGTGAGCACTTATCACCAATGTAAGTGCTGCTTTCAGCTGACAAACCTGAGAGCAAATTTGTTGCCCCAGCTGCTCCAATCTCTCATAGCTGTCATCTTCCGAAAGACCAAAAAGCTTCCTCTTCTCCTCGGCCCAGTCAGAAAGCATCAGCGTTGCCGTGCACAAGTTACAACGGCAACTGAAAGCCACCTCTCCCGTTTTTGCACAACAGAACAAACTCCCACGGGGGGTTTAAGAATACAAGCTGATACTTCAACCTGCGCTCAACTTGTTTACTGAGCCCAAATGAAAACGTTACATGGATAAAAATCAAACGCAGAATCATGTGCGTTTGAATTGGAGCAGGCAGTCCAGAAACTGAGATTCAGGTGGGTACTGTATCGGCATCGTGTTTTCATTTAACTCATTCACTGCCAATGACGACTATAGACGTCAAAAATCCAAGCAAACAGCCAGTGCAAATTTTGACAAGAAATTTGAATTTAGTTTTAGTTATTCATTGTTTTCACTCATAGTTATTAGTCATTGTTGTTATGAATAACAACGATGACAACAATTTCATTGCTAAGTGCTCCCATCGTGCGTACAACGGATTCCTGTTACCCTACAAGACGGGCGTTGACGTTCTTGCGATCGGTCTTGGTCTTCCTGAGACCACATACTGGGTCTTGGCCTCCAAAAGTCCATTTTAGTCGACTAAAATTGCTCTTTATTTTTGTTGACTAAAATTGGATTCAAACTAAAATACAATCAGGTGACTTGAGTTATGACTAAGGCTTTATTAATTAAATTTAGTCAGAAGACTATAACTAAAACTAAATTATTATCTTTTTAATTAAAATTTTAATTTTAAATTTTCTTTTTCTTTTTTTTTCAAAATTAACACTGGCTGTTTGCTTGGATTTTTGACGTCTATAGTTGTCATTGGCAATGAATGAGTTAACAACTTCACTCCTATAGGAGTTTAAATCTCTTCAATTAAAATGGAAATGAGAAGTAATCATGCAGCTTGGGAAAAGGTTGAAAGTTTATTCAACAATGTATTCTCACAGGTGCATTTATAAATAACGTTCTACATTAACAACCAGTTTTGCCCTGGAGGGGGGAAAAAACAAAAACAAATAATTTCAGTTTCCTTCTTTAAAGTTTGATTTTCTTATCTTTTCATGAAGCAACGTTCCCATTGCAATAATTCTGTTAGCCTGTTTGAATCAACAACCTTGAATCAGCATCGGGAATTCTAATGAGCCTTAATGGCTTTTAGCATATGTAGCAAACAGCTGGCAAACACCAATTGACTCCCAATAGCATCATTGCAGACAAAAACAAATGTCTGCTTTCAAAGCTAATACGCATACGATGACTACAAATGTGTCTTTCATGTTGTCACTCTGTCATTTTGAGGACAAGCAAGGATGCTACTTTGCTCCAAATAAAGTTTCCATAAAACAGAACAATTATGTTTTGGGATGTTCAGACTTTTTTTTTTTTCAGACCGACGTCAGTATGTACTCAACTCTTAAAATTTTCCCAAGAAACAACGAGCAATCATTTTAAAGAAAGACCTTTCTACTGTATACCTATATTAACTCATTCACTCGCCGCCATTTTCACATTTCGCAATCCCGTTCGCTCCCGACTGTTTTACTGGGAAAAAAAAAAAAAAGTATGTTTCTATCTGTTTCCGTTTTGCAGCAATTAGCATTAGAAGAGAGCTAAGTTTCATCAGTTTTCACAAATCTATTTAAAATTGTAAGTAATTGAGCTTTTTTTCTAGATGGCCCTGGTTGATCTCCTTTGCTCTGCTGCCACCTGCTGGCCGTTTGTGTAATAACTACCATTTCTCCAACCGTTCTTTGCAGTGACACTTAAAACAAAACAAAAAACGTATTTACACGTTATTGGGAACAAATGAGCTAATGGCAGTTTTCTATTCTTCTATTTTCCAGTTCCAGATCAACCAGTTCAGAAATATTAATAATACTAAGCTAGTTGCAAACTGAATAAAATCGTAACAAAACAGTAGTTTCGCTCTGGTTTAAATTTACTGTCAACTATCAAGCTATTCCAATTTGGGGGATTGCCTGAGTGCACATTACTTCCAAAAGCACATAATAGTGTGCAATCTTCATGCAGTATAAATGCAGTAAGTGATGACTGCTTTGCAAAGACGTCAGTCAGTATGGTCACTTTTTATACTGAGTGTTGTTTCTTTTCATTCTACACATTATTGGTGGAAAATATTAGAAACAGCTCGCAGTATGATGGAGTGCAGTTCTATAAAACTGCAAACTAGATCACAACAATGAATAAAATATCATAAAATGTTATATTTATATTTTCTTTTTGTCGGAAAATGTGCATCAAAAGTGAGCATAATGATTGTAAAATCTCTTGTTGACTGAATCTTATTGGGTTGTTTATGTAATGTGACAGTTGGCTGTTTATGATCTTTTATATGAGCTGTTGAAATAAGTATTAAAAAAAAAATCTTGGCTTGACTTGAAGATACTATATCTGATTTGTTGTTGCCCATAAATTATAAATCACGCACCGACAGTCTTGATGCTTTCAAAAAGAAAAACAACAACAACAACATAACAGAAAGACTTTGCAGTTGAGCAAATGACTGCAGTCCTTAAGTCAAATCCTCTTGAATCATCAAACGTTCATTTGGCAGCCTTCATCCACTTCTTTTTACGCGCTTTAGCAGGTGCTTTATAAAAATCCCAAGATGATGTATATGGTGCTCAAACCAGCACGCGCCCTCGGAGGCTGCAAAGTGAGAAGCTGGGCAAGAGAAGCAGCAAGGAGGAGGAGGAAGCGGTGTTAGTGGGGCTTAAGCTTGCAGAGTGATTGGTCCAGATTGCCTTTGCCCAATAAGATTGATTGTTCAAGCTGATTTAGAGGAGAATGTAGCATTTTGCATGGCATTATTGTCTGGCATCATATTCATATAAATTAAGCCAGATTGCACTGGAAAATTAGATTTTTTTTGTATTAGGTTTGACTTTTGTTGTGATTTGACCCAACTACCTCCCCCCCCCCTCACGAAACGTGTGTTACATGTTAAGCCATAATATTCAGGGGAAAGTATTACTACCCATAGTGAAACTGAATCATACACTGGGCATGGTTTAAGTTGCAATACATTCATTCTTGTGCTCTTTACTTTTTTTTTTCTTCCTGCATGTTCAATATTGGATGTGCAATTTTGACACAGTGTAAGGGTCGCTCAACTGCCGTTTCACTGCAGCGCGAGATGTAAGTTTGTGTCACAAATGAGGACATTTATCTGTTATTTAGACTTGTGAGGGAAAAGCTGATTTTCGGCTCGCATGACATCACAATCTCATTCACAAACACTTCATTCGTTGCTGTTATTTGTCTTTTTTTTTGGGTCCATTTTCGAAAAAACCCAGACTTAAGCGTAACTGTCCCAGTCCCACAAAGCTGTCTTACCTTGGGAGACGACAGTTGTTAAGGTGGCAAATATCAGGTGTAAGCTCCTCCAGCCGAGGCAGTTCCCGCTCATTTTGGCACCTGGCGCGACTCTTTCCTCGGAGAGAACTTTCGAGCCTCGCGAGTTCGCTCCTTAGCTTCAGTAAATCGCGGATCTTGCGTGTTCATCCGCGTGCCATCGCACCTGTTGTGCTCCTGCGTCGCGCAGGTGACGAGGAAAGGGAAGAAGGCACGTCGGGATCCGCTCATCCGTGTTGCTCCCGCCGCCGCCGCCGCCGCCGTGCGTAAAGTTGCACGAAAAACGAGCGCACGGAAATGGCGCTCCTTGGAGGTGTCGGATCAAGAGCGACTAAATCGTCGGATTTCAAAATAAATCACCAAATGGACGTGAAACTTTCCAAGGGAAATGTCGTTCTCCTCAGGTGCTCCGGATCGATTGTTCCGGTGCGCCGACGTGGCGGAGCTGGCGGCGGATCAGCGAGCGTCTTGAGCTGAAAGCCCTGCAGGGCACTCATGTCATGATCATCTGTCACTGTTCATCCGCCCGGGAAAGCGCGGCCACTGCGCAGCTGGTAGGATTAACCCCGCGCGGCTTGACTGGAGAGCCAATCGTGACGTGACGTGACGTGACGTGACGTGCTTCTTGTCTTCTGGTGGGAGATCACACGTTAATGAGGCTTCCCCGCTGGCTCCAATACAAGACAGACAATCCAGCCATTATCTGTACTGTATTTGTTGCAGAGACAATTCTTTTTGATTGATTATATAGTAAGCCCTAATTCCACGTTCGTGTTTCTTCTATCGTTTTATGATGAAGCCATGCACTTCGAGAAGCATGTTTGGAAATAATTCTAGAAGTTAATAATGGTCAATAGCAGGTCTTGAATGTGAGTGCATTGTGTTATTAAAACAAGCGTGTCGCCCTTTAATCAAATACGAGGATTAGAATATATCAATTATATATCGAGAAATGTGCTCATCCAGGAAATAGTCAGATGCAAAACTACTGCTGCAGAGTACCACTCAAATGAAATAGGTTAAAACTCATTTGTTTAAAGGGATACTTGACAACCATTTTCAACAGTAAGAAGATTAATTCATGTGATAATTTCATTATTTTTCCACGTACCGTGTTTTCCGCACTATAAGGCGCACCTTCAATGAATGACATATTTTCAAACTTTTTCCATATATAAGGCGCTACAGTAGAGGCTGGGGTTACGTTATGCATCCATTAGATGGTGCTGCGCTAAAGGGGACGTCAACAAAACAGTCAGATAGGTCAGTCAAACGTTATGAATAGATTACAAACCAGCTTTCTGACAACTCCCAAAATGAAGAAACAGCTGTTTTATTATTTTCTCTGAGGGAAAGTATTAGTATTAGCTAGCGATCCAAGATGGCGGGATCATCTGCGCATGCGCGTCACCGATCACCGATAGCGTCTTGACAGCGAGACCTGTTGCGGCTCAATATTGATCCTTTGTACATCAAACATGGCATCAGTCCCCTCTTGTGCAACTGGTTACTGGATTTCCTGACTAGCCGGCCTCAACATGTCCGACTAGATAATTATTGTTCATCTACCATCACTATAAATACCGGCGTGCCACAAGGCTGTGTGTTGAGTCCCTTCCTTTACTCTCTTTACACCCATGACTGCAGACCTTTCAGTGCTTCCAATACCATTATTAAGTTTGCAGATGACACCACGGTGATTGGCCTCATCAAAGACAACGATGAGGCAGCCTACAGGGAGGAGGTGGATCATCTGGCTGAGTGGTGCGACTCCAACGACTTGCTGCTCAACACTGAGAAGACCAGGGAGCTAATTGTGGACTTCAGGAGGAATGCAGCCCCACATCCACCCATCCACATTAAAGGGATGGCGGTGGAGCGTGTGAACAACTTCACGTTCCTGCGAGTCCACATCTCTGAGGATCTCACATGGACAACTGGCTGCTCCAAGCTGGTTAAAAAGGCTCACCATCGGCTCTTCTTCCTCAGGGCTCTGAGAAAGAACCATCTGTCCTCACATATTCTGGTGAACTTCTACCGCTGCACTATTGAGACTATTTTGACCAATTGCATCACAGTTTGGTATGGAAACTGGTCAGCTATGGACCGGAAGGCTTTGCGGGGGGTGGTGAAAGCCGCCCAGCGCATCGCCGGTGCACCACTCACCTCTATTGAGGACATCTATATGAGGCGGTGCCTGAAGAGGGCCAAGAAAATCACGAAAGACTCCAGTCATCCAGCACATGGACACTTTACCCTCATGCCCTCTGGAAGGCGTTACAGGAGCCTCCGGACTAAGACCACGAGATATCAGAATAGCTACTTCCCTGGTTAGAACATCTGCCTTGCAGTTCTGGGGTTCCGGGTTTGACTCATGTATGCCCTTATGAGTGGAGTCCTCCCACGCTTGTGTGAGTAGAATATCTGCTGTTATTAAAACAATAATAAGAAGCAAATCAATAATATTATTTCATTTGCAGTTGCATTTTCAGGTTGGATTTTGACTGATTTTGCAAGGCCCACAGAATATTGTCTTCTATTGCTATAAAAACATGGAACCTATCAAAAGAAAGATTAAAGTCTCTTATTTCGTCAGGAAAAAAAAAATATTTCTATGTTTCCATTTTGCAGCAATTAGCATTAGAATATACTTGGATAAATTTTCACAAATCTATTTAGAATTGCTGCGATTGGCTGGCAGCCAGCCCGCCGACTGGGATAGGCTCCAGCACCCCGCGACCCTTGTGAGGAGCAAGCGGTTCAGAAAAAGGATGGATAGATGGATTTAGAATTGTAAAGTAATTGAGCTTTTTTTTTTTCAACATGGCCTTGGTTGATCTCCTTTGCTTTGCTGCCACCTGCTGGTCGTATGTGTAATAACTACCATTTCTGCAACAGTTCTTTGCAGTTGAATCAAAGCCTTCTGTATGCTCTAGCATAAAAAAAACAAAACAAAAAACGTATAAATACGTCTTTGGGACAAAAAAAAAAGCATATTTATATGTTTTTGAAAGCAAATAAGTTAATTGATTTGTTAATTCAGACAAAATAGTGTATGCACAGCATGTCGCTGTCATAGGATCAAACCTTCCCACCCATCGGATTGAAGTACAGTCGTACTTTACCTTTTTTTATTATTATTATTTTATAATTACATTTTTTTTATTTTTAAGAAAAGACTTGCAAAATGTTTTGCTAGTTTATCCTTTCGTTGCGCATGGACACTTTTGAACATGGCGTGAAGTCATTGTAACGTCCGCCTCACATTTATGTGGTTTGCTGGCTTATGTGGCTTCCTCCCACATTGTAAAAACACGCATGATAGGTTAATTGAAGATGTGAATGCGAGTGTGACTGGCGACCAATCCAGGGTGCGCCCCGCCGCAAAGCCAGCTCGCGCCGGTCCCCAATCAGGCTAAGTGGCACAGAAAAAAAAACAGATGAACGGACAATAATGAGAGTCACAACAACAAGAGCCACAAGCGATTGCTGTTGTGCCGATTTGAGCTCCTCCCTCCCACTGCAGCACTTTGATAAGCAGCAGCAGCTTTTTGTGTGCTCAGGTTGCTCAGCGCGCCGTCGAACTGCCGTGTGCCACTTTACATCCACTCCCGTTTCTATTTACCGCTCACCTTCGGGTGATGGTGGCACATGCGCATCCATCAATCCATTTCCCATCGCGCTTCGCCTCGGTGGGGGTGAGCTGGAGGCCAGCCGAGTTGACTTTGGGTCAAAGGAGGGGTACACCTTCAACTGGATGGAAGCCAATCGCAGGACACATGCGGACAAAAAGTATTCACAAACGTATGGGAAATTTGAAGTTGTCATGTGAACTCGAGTGCATGTTTATGAGTGTGAGAGGAATTCACTGGGATTACGCGCCAACCTCCGCTAACCACAATGCTAACCATTTATATATATATATGAAAGAAAATAGTTTTGATTTTTATTTATTTATTCATTCATTTATATTTTATTATTATTTTTTTGAAAATCAACTTCCACACACGACTTTTGATTTGTGTCATATTTGATACATCCGGTCACAATGCTTTAAATTCGTACATTTATTTATAACTGTCAAAAATCTAATAATAAACTGACATGTCGAACATATTAGTATTTCCCAAAATCAGAAAGAATATTTCCCACTATTAATGAGTACAGGTGTCTCTCCTTTCTCATTTGGGGCCATCTTGCAGGGTGGCTGGAAAAGCCATCATCTGGGTGATACTGCCCTCTAATGGATTATCGGTGCAATGCATGTGTCAGATCATATACGTCAGGGTTTTATTGGGGGGAAAATATTACACGAATGAAATAGAGGGCTCAAAATGTCTTATATTTAATATGATACATTTGGCATTATAAGGTTAGGATTTTGAAACAGATTTTAGTAAGGATCATGGAAGATGACACATGATTTGCTATTGCAGGCCACATAAAATAATGTGTTGGGCCGATTTGGTCCCCAGACCTTAAGTTTGACACCTCTGGAATAGATCATAGTTTCCCAAATGTTAATTCCTTTTTTTTCCAGCTCTTTTGTACTACTGCGATCTTTCGATGTGCATGAAGGCATACTTAGATGAGCGAGTTGTAGAAGACCTCAACCCACTCATCCACTTCTCCATCCATCCATTTTCTTGACCACTTATTCCTCATAAGGGTCGTGGGGGGTGCTGGAGCCCATCTCAGCTGGCTCTGGGCAGTAGGCGGGGTACACCAATCGCAGTCATTGACTTCAACCCCATCAAACTCTATGGAATAATGTAAAAATGAAAGAAAAGTCATTTGCAATAACATCTCCAGATCATCCTGAAGGTCATGACTTCATTCCAGTCCTGAAGGTGTTTCAAATATAAGACTTTTCAGTTATCTTTACACTCAAAGTAACAATGCTTCCAAAAAGGTGCTAAATTGTGTATGTCTTAATTTTGTTGACAACGCACACGGAAAAAAAACAACACAATTTGCAGTGATGGACTCCAAATGGGAAATCCGGTTGTCATTCTTGTTTCATGTTTGACATCAAAGTAGCAGGAAATCATCATCTCATTTCCTTCTGTTTGTTGCAATCGATGCCTTGAAATCGTCCCAAATTAAAAAAAAAAAAAAAAAAAAAAAAAAAAAAGTGAGTCAGCTGCCAAATCAGGCTGGAAAATGGCTTATTTTGCACTGTGCATGCCCAAATGTTGTGGGCTACACTGCTCAGTGTCAGCGTCTCGATAACTTTGCCAAATTGCATATTTCACATGACACTCTCAAAACCTTAACTAAAAACACACAGTCACATTTTTGTCTTGCTTTTGTATGTAAGTAAAAAAAGGTTGTAGTGACGGAATAATCGGTCACGTGAATCCTTTATTAAAGTGGTGAAGCTTAAGCTGTTTGTGTCACCTGATGTCGCACATGCGGCGAATCACTTACCAGGAGTGTCACGCATTCCTACATCATTTTTCATTATATAACACTGTGGAGGAGGGGGGGGGGGAATTATTTTGTGACCTTCCTTCTTGTAAAAAAAACAAAAAAAACATCCACATTGACTTGCAGAGAAAACACATGGTAAAAGAAGACAGTGTTATCACCACAAGACAACTAAATAAAGCCCGAGGAAATCTGCAAGTTGCTGCAAGTTGACACAGATGGATGTCGCAGGGGAGTCGCGTAAGTGGAGGAAGAGCAGCCATAAACTGCTGATAGATGCGAGTGCCACGAGGAAGGCAATGTGTTTTTCCAACGTGCAACATTCCTCTGCTTGATACGAGGACGGAGCATCTGCGTCGGCGCATTCGGCTCGCTAATGTCCTCGTTGCCGTTCTCCGGAAAGAAAACTCAAAGTCAGTTTCAGACAATATGAACTTCTTCATTTATACAATTGTCCCTTCTTTCTCATCCATCCACTTTCGATAGCGCCTGTTATGGTTGGTCTTGAGCAAGGCTGAACCCGAACCGAGCTGAGTTTGAGTAAAAAAATCAACTGCTGTTGACTGAATTGGTCATTGAGTGGGATGACATCATCATTCTCGCCTTTTTCTTGACAATGTTATTGTCTTCACATCTAGTGGCAAAAGTGCAGAAGTGTATTGCTGCCACAACAGTTAATACAAAGTTCAATATCACTGGATAACGTTAATAAAGTTTCACGTTTTGACATGAAAAATATCCCATTGAATTAAAATGTGGTCAAGTGTCCCATGAAAATGTCTTAAGTTTGGTTTCCACATTCAGCAGAACAGAATGAAGCAATTCTTTTCAGTTCCGGTCACTGTGTTTACACACCAGTATGAGTGTCTTCTTTTTAAGTCTGAAATCTTTTATTATATATAATTTGGTATATTCATATCATAGAAGAGCAGCATAGTTACATACAACTTCCATTTATAAGACACAAAACAGACTCTTCCAGTGACCTAAACCAAAAGTTGAACTTTTTATTTTATTTTTTTTTCTGTTGTGGCAAAAATGCGCTTCTGCACAATTTAATTTTTTAGAAATTCTAGTTATCTGCAGGTGTAATCTGATCAATAAGTACAGTATTTATAGTAAATAATTTGTAGAGTTTCTATCATCCTAGGATAGCAGGATGACGTTATCTGTCATCCTCATCTGGTTGGGAAACCCAGAATTTCAATAGACTTGCAACATCTGGAAAGAAAAAAAAAGAAAAAAAGTCTTAAACCTGCTGAGGTAACTTCAGCAACTTAAAGGCAAAGTTGCTTGGCGATTACTGCAAGAGAGGAAGGAGCAGAAAACTCTTGGCTCTATCAAAGCGGTTCAGAGATGAACAGAATTTGTACGAACAACACTGACACATAAATCATTGTGACATCATAACCCAGGCTTTAAAACACATTTTTAAATTGAAAGTAAATGAAAATGTTTTTGAAGGAATAGAGAGTAATGAAGGCACAAATTATTTTGTTCATGTGAGTCTCTCACACAGTCTGGTTTGGAAGAGAAAGTTAACTCATTTGCTCCCAAAAACGTATAAATACGTTTTTTTGAAATGTTTTAAGTGTCCCAAAGACGTATTTATACGTTTTTTTGTTGTTGTTGCTGTTGTTGTTTAATGCTAAAGCATACAGAAGGATTTGATGCAGCCTCTCAACTGCAAAGAATGTTTGCAGAAATGGTAGTTTTTACACAAACAGCCAGCAGGTGGCAGCAGAGCAAAGGAGATCAACCAGGGCCATGTTGAAAAAAAGCTCAATTACTTTCAATTTTGAATAGATTTGTGAAAACTGATGAAACTTAGCTCTCTTCTAATGCTAATTGCTGCAAAACGGAAAAGATAGAAATATATTTGTTTTCTTCCTGATGAAAGAAGAGACTTTATTCTTTCTTTTGATAGGTTCCATGTTGTTTATAGCAATATTCTGTGGGCCTTGCAAAACCAGTCAAAATCCAGCAAAACGGCCGGGAGCGAACGGGATTGCTTTTGTCAAAATGTCTGGGAGTGAATGAGTTAAAAACAAAAAAGGCAGAGAGGGACCGAAATCAGCATTTTTATGGCATTTTGTCATGTCTGCTTTTGGTCTGGTTGTATAATTTAAATGATGAAATATTTGGGCCTCAACAAAGATATTTCAGAGAGTTTGGAAAATGGTTCTGATTATTTTTTCCTTTTCTGTGACTGGATTGCCTCTGAGGTAAATCTATTGGTGTTGTTTAATCGACTCAGATGGCAATTGTGCCTTCAGTTGCAAATTAAACTGCATGAATTGCACTGTGACAACAACTTGGTAATAAAGTTCTATATAGATAGATGTAAGGTCAGTGGGTGGTGGCTATTGGCAAGAAAAGAAAGATGCATACTACAGCAGAGTGTTGATTATGAATATAATAATAATAAGAAGAAGAAGAACAGCATTCACCAAATCAAACGACACCCGTTAAATCAGCATATCAACCAGACTGCACAAAACTGTATTTGTGCTCTGCAATTAGATATACTTCTCCATGCACAAGCATTTATTTGTTCTTTTTCACCCACTAAACCTTCAAAAAAAGTTGATCTTCCTCAGACTACAATGAATAATGAGCTCTCTGCTTGTGTCGCTAAGGCTCTTTTTCTTTTTTTTTTGTTCCCTCTCTTTTCTTGGTAGTCTATGTTCTTCCGTGGATACAACAATGATAGACACATTTGATATGCGGGAAGCATTCGACCTATTATCTCCACGGAGAAAATGGCTTCTGCGTCCTTCACAGGCGGGAGGCAAACTGGAGGTTTTTCTATTATAGCAGCCGCTGCCGGCAGCTCTCCCGAACATTAATGGCAAGTCTGGAAAGGTTTAAGGGTGCAAAGCGGAAGACCGAGCAAACATACGTAGCTGTTTTGAAAAAACCTGGAGGTCATGGTTCCACGAGGGAACAGGTCGATTCGACAATTCATGTATCAATTACACTGTGTTTCTCATCAGGTTTTAATTGGAAATCTTATAAAATGTTACGCACTATATTATTTTACTGGACTCTTTTATACGAGCTTCACTACATGCACAAGTATAATATTCCATTCAAATGTAAAGCATGCTAAATATTTTACCATGTCATAATAATAGATTATCTAATGAAAAGATTCATTGACTGCTGTGAATCATCCAAAACCTTGTTTGCGATCTGAAACGATGACAAATGCTTGTTGTGTTTGGGGTTGTGCCGCCAGCCAGACGTACCTGTTTGATCATCATCATCATCATCGCCAGTTTAGCTTGAGTGAATGTCGAGCTGAGTAAAGTGACAGCACGCTATTCGTTTCAATGTCAAGAGAGCACATCGGTGCCATAAATCCAAGTAACAAAAAAAAAAGTCAAGCTCAAGCGATCATCGCCGTCTTAGTTAGATAAGAGGG
This sequence comes from Festucalex cinctus, assembly GCF_051991245.1. Taxonomy (NCBI): domain Eukaryota; kingdom Metazoa; phylum Chordata; class Actinopteri; order Syngnathiformes; family Syngnathidae; genus Festucalex; species Festucalex cinctus. Next base: position 30,910,196 of record NC_135415.1, on the reverse strand, counting down.
AAACGGACCATCCATTATTGCCTAACAGATTGCAAGTCAAACAGCTTCAGTCGACAAAAAAGGACCACTAAATGGTAAGGCTTTGCTCAGTTACAAATTTTGGCAGTAAGCTATGCGAGCCTCTAGGGTGCATTTAGATGTACCAATTAAAGCTTAATTGGTTGAGCAGCCAAACACTTTTCCTCATTTAGCATCTCCATTCAAACTGTGGCAAAAAAATAAGAATAAATAAATAAATTCATTCATTCATTCATTCATTAAATTTTCTTTTATTATTATTATTATTAAAATTGCATTTATTTATTTTTTCAATATTAACACTGGTTGTTTGCTTGAATTTTTGACGTCTATAGTTGTCATTGGCAGTGAATGAGTTTAAAAACAAAACAAAACAAAAAACAGGAAGTTGTTGATGAAATACTCATTTTTTATTTTCCAAAGTCACAGAGAGTCACAGCAGATGGATGAAAGAGCCACATGTGGCTCTCGAGCCGCAGGTTGCACACCGCTCATATAAACAAATAATAATAATAACTTCAACTCACGTTCACACCGATGGACAATTTACAGTCTCCAATTGAACTAACAGAAGATGCAAACTCTTCACAAAGTGTGCCAAGTCAAAACGAAGGACTTCTTGATTATGAAATAGATGCGCTGGCGAAACACTAATCCGCCATTCACGTATGTAATAGTTTTGTCAGCATTAACTCGAGAGAAAGAAGAACCTTCTTCAGTACAGAATGATGTGAAGAGATAGACACGTGCATCGCGGGAGATCCCCCAGCAGTCGCAAACGATGGTTCTAAAATTAGGACTTGGTTTCCTGACCATCTTGAGTGCGTCCTGACCGCAAGTTTTGTCAAAAAGGAATAGAATCTAAATCGGGCGCATGTCTTGCTCTCCCTTTCCACAAAATATGGCAGATGTGCTGCAATGAAAAGCTAATTATTCGCACTCTCTCAATATAAGCACATTTCTTTCAATGTTTAGTTTAACAGAAGGCTGTAATGTAGCTTGTGCTAGAAGTTCCCATTAGAATCGTTTTGCTTTGTGTTGCAGTTTTCAATTAAAATTTTTAAATTACTTAATAAAATAATAATTTAGAATTAATTTTTAAAAAAAGTTAATAACAAACTTTTAAATTACAATTATACAGTTTCAGCCTTAACACTATTTATATGCATTGATTTTGCAATTGAACTATGATAGTATTCAATGTAAAAATATATTAAAAATCAAAGAAAAAACAGTGCCATCTGGTGGGGAAAAAAATTAAGTTGCTGCCTAAAGTGAATTTACTTTCCGGGGGCCCGATTCTCCGGCGGTGCCTTTGCTAATCCAGCCCAAACTGGGTCACGAGAGACACTTGTGAACCCCCCTTCGGAGGGGTGAAGAAGAGTTAGCCTAATCTCCGCCGGGTTGATGTGTAACTTCTTGGCCTGCTATAGTACGCATATAAATCTGCTGTTTGTGGCGCTTTCCAAGGGTTGAAGCGGGAGACAACATGATGGCAACTGTCATCTGTGTCCCATCAATGTGGGCTGCCAGTGCCCTGATAATCCCCGGAGTAATCCCACCACTACAACGGAGACATCAGATTCACCGAGGCGGGACGGGACGGGACTGCGCATGACACACGCGAGAGCATCTTCGCTCTTAACGGGGGCGACAGCAGCCACTTCTCGTGAAAATTGCTGCTCACGCTCGACTGGGGCTTCAATTGATGTTTACATGTCTTGACAAATGGGCAACAAAAAAACAAAAAAAAAATGCATAAATCAACTCAGATTGTTTGAATTGAGAAGGGAATTGAGTCACCTAACGTGTTTGATTTTTGTCATATGCCTGTTAAGATGAAACGTGTTCAAAGCTTCTCTGCAGGAGAAAAGGTATTTTTCAGAAGAAAACATCAAAACGTTGAACTATTCAAAGGAAATTTCTCAATGCGTTTCACCTCACAGAAGGGAGGCAAAACAGGAAAAATCTGATGTCACCTTCTGTGTGTCTTGTTGGTGCTGTCGAAAAAGACACTTGAAGATTGTTAAAAAGTTCAAACAGATCCTAACTAGAATGTGAAAACATTTTCAACCCAGAGTCTGATGAGGACCGTTTGACATTTTCTGTTAAAAAAAAAATAAAAAAAAATGAAGGATGCATTCAAAACAAACAGTGACAAGAACAAGTTCTGGAAACATCCTTTGCGCAAAAAAGGAGAAATTAATGTGTTTCAGGCAATTATTTCAAAAGTACATTTCGTTTCTTCACAATGATCACATTTTATTCATGATCATCTCTTTAATTTCCAGTTTAATTGTCTGGAGGGGGGAAAAAAAAATCAATGATGCAGTAGATATGAATTAAATATTGCAGCCCTACAGATTATAATTGTTACTTCTTCCATTAATCTCAATCATGCATCATTTATTTCTATATTAATGCACAGCAATTTTCCAAAATAAGAGTGCCAATTTTCTCAAGGATAACATCCATCTTGCATCTGTTCCCAAGAGGTAAGTCTTTTTTTTTTTTTTTTTTAATGGGATTGTTATTGTGATAACTTCATTTAGCAATCGAATATAAAACAGTTTGGATGCCAGATTTGGGGACAAAACATATTTCAGTAGCGGCAAGCTGAAAGGCATAGAGGGGAGAAAAAAAAGAAAAAAAAAGTGAAACCAAAATTGTAAATAAAAGGACACATAAACTGGAGGTAATCAAGTGTTGTCAGTGCACAGCAAAGTCAGCCGCGTCTGTACAAGTGAAGTAAAGGGCAAAGATAACAAGTGCAAGGACAGTTAAGATGGGCGGCAAAGATATTAATCCACTGCCAGAGTGGCCTATAAAGGCCACCCAAAGGACCTCTGAGGCTGATGAGGTTGACGGAGGGGTCACTGGAAGTGAATTGCAACACTCCATTGGTTAAACATTAAGGTCATCCTGGAATCAGACTGTCAAGGATGAGAGGTGCTGAGGGCAATGTTCAATAAAACATGAACATAATCTTCTCACCACGAGTAAAAGTGTTTTGCGGTTCAACTACTAAGCAGCACAAACAGATTTCCCCTGTGAGCCAAAAGAAAGAAAAAAAAACATTAGTGCTCATTCACCACGGGTTGCCATCAGATTTACGACCGGCGCCAAAAATAGCACTGGAAATGGGTCAAACTATCAGTTTTTGTGACCTCTGACAAAGCTTATCTTGCACAAAAAAAACAAAAAAAACGTACGAGTCAGAGATGATAGTGTCTGTCTGCTACAGCTTCTCTTTCTGCCTCATTAGCTGCCGATATTGGACCAGTTATCTCAGTTTAGAAGACATTTTCAGGTTGGAGGCAGCCGACTCACCTTCTTCTGCAATGGAAAAAGGTGACTTTTTTTTTTTTTTTTTTTTTTTTTGCTTCTCCCTACTCTGCTGTAAGTGTGCTGTGTAGTAATGGAGGTGCGTCAATGACAGTTCCATCCAGATTTACTTCCACGGGGCATGAAATGAGGAGACAGATGATAAGCTTCTCGCTCATTCTCCGGGAAGCACATGGAAGCGGATGGAACGAATCCTGATGCTTCTACACAACACGATGTGCTCTGATATAGACAACACTCGGTCTCTTTTTGGATACTGGACTTCTGCTCACCATTGAATGTCTGCTACTCTGTGATGGATAGACTGTAAACACCTTGCTCTTCCCCTGGAGTATTTATTTGTATTTTTTTTTTTAAAATAGTGTGCAAGACCAGAGGGGCCTCACATCTTCCACCGAAATTCCTCTTTGCTGATCGGGCCAAATTGTAGGAATTACCTGGCAAACGGCAATCAGGTCCAGGGGATTACCACAAACATTCTTGTTGCAAAAGTTCAACTTCTTTCATCTCCAGAAGCTGGTTTAGTTGACGACCCGCAACCAGAATTTAATTTATGCATATTTCTTTCAACCAAGCTCACAACAGCATAACAAGCAGGCTGAGCAGTTAGTCAGCCGTGTTATTAGATTTTTCTTCTTACCAGGATGACAGTGAACACATGAGGGAGTTTTTAGGGCAGCCACCTTGGCAATCTAACAGTGCAGGTGACTGGACAGATACGACGCGAAGTGTGTAATCATCATGTTATGTCATACAAATAATCGGCGGAAAGGTGAGGGATGTCTAAATAGGATGGAACGAGCTGCAGTCGGTGCTGCAATTCTGCCATCTTGTGGTTGAGTTGTTCAACCTGCATTGGGAAATCAAGTGAGACGTCTTTCCATGCTCATCTTGTGTTAGTGTATGTTGTGTACGTTATGAAAAGGGCTGAGCCGAGATTCAAAGCCAGAAGCTCTCGACTGTGAAACAGAAAACTTCACAACCGTGTTGAAATTCCAGTGACAAAATGACGCTGCACGTCACACATCCGGGTACTCGTGCGGATCACTAAAATCCAACGCTTGGGACTTCAATCAAACTCACTGAAATATGAACTGTGGACTATGTGATGAGTGACGACATATTTGAATTTTATTTAAGGGTGACGTGAGCGGCCCTGCACACATAAACAGACATATAGGAGCTTTCGAATACTGTACACAACCAGGATGACTCAAGGACCATCTTTTTAGACGTTTTTCCCCCTCCAGTAAAGACAAATACACAGACAGACAAATAAAGCTGCCTATGTACCTCGACAGAAAGGACCTACTTTCAGAAACGTAATAATGACGATGAGGGTTACAATTGCCTATATACACCACAAGATGGTGGCAAAGCACATTTGCACAACAATTCTATTGATTTTCATTCAGTTTGTGGAAGCATCTGGAAGGGTTGGACGGCAAGGATCTCTGTCCTACTCCCAGTTGACTTTTGCCAGAAAGCAGACTACACACTTGACTGGTCAACAGTCAATTACAAAGGGCAACGTTGTACTGTGATTGAATTTATGATTCCACATCAGAAATGTGGTCATGCGAATGAGGAGATGCTGTTTTTTTGATCGCATCATTGATACGATTAGCCAAAGCCTGACAGTTAAATGCTCTTCTCGGGGAAAACGAGGTAGGCTACAGTTTAGCGGAGACACTCGTGAGCACAAGACAGTGAGGAGGAGCAGGGAACACACACAAACATGACAAGGTCAAGGTCAGGTTGAACCATTTGTCTGAATGGTTGTTTGTCTATATGTGCCCTCCCACAACTGTTTAGCGACCATCCCAGGGTGCATCCCGCCTCTCGGGTCAAGTCAGCCGGGATACATACGCGCCAACAGTTTTACGACCTTAACGAGGACAAGCAGTGCAGAAAATGAATGCATGGATGGTTTCCAAATATGCCTTCTTGATAGAAATCTTTTCTCAGTGCTTTTGTCAGGATGCTCCAATATTTTTACATGTTAAGCTTGCTACTGCTACGTTTGATCAAGCTAGCAAACCAGCTGTATGAGACGGTAGAGGGAATCAACTTAAGAATAAACACAATTCTCAGTCAGCAGCCATATTAGAGCATCATTGGATTTGAAAAGAGAGTGTATATACGTTATTGTTATAGATATTAAAATCCAAGCAACGCAGATATTTTTGACAACAGCATCTTTAGACCAGGCAGGATTACATCTCGAAAAATAGACCCATGATGGACCACTGCTGGGGCTTTACTTATGCTATGTGAATTGAAATGAAAAAATAAAACTTGTAAAACAGACTATGCCTGTTTTGCCATTGCAAGGACTCACCTGTGATACTGTGATCATCATCATCATCATCATCATCATCACCGTTGTTACTCCCTTTGAGTTCAATCAAGGCTCAAATTCGTTCTTGGGTTTCAACAGATATTTAATGTCGTCTACATGTCTTGTACATGTTAAACAACACACCAACAATGTCGTGAGAACTAAGAAAAGAGCGAAAATAAGCTCAATTAGCACACAAAATAAAGAGGCTTCACAATAAACAATTAAGAAATGAAATGACAAGTATTTACCTCATTGGCCACGTTCACTAAAAAGGAATAATAAGAAAAAGCACGTCTTCTTGACAAGCTCCTTCCTGTCGTCCACCTGTGCGTCAATTAACAGTGTCCCTTAGCAACGGATGATGGAACAAAAAGTCTGTTCCGCTTTTCAATAAAGTTTTTCATCCAAATGAAATTATCTGAATACTATGACTTATTTAACATTTTTAAATAAAAATAATGACCTGTTTATTTTTCTTTTACTACCAACTCAAAACTATGAAATTAATCAATTAAATAAATGCGCGTTGCCTCTAATGGCAGCAACAACCGTAAATGTTAATGTCCATGACCACCTTTTGATGTTTCATCCATTTCGAGCTGTTTTTAAAACGGATTTTTGCCCCTTCCCAACCAAGGACGTCAAAAGCGCGACAGTTTGATGTCATAAGACCTTTTGGCCTGAGGTCAATTCAGAGTTTGGTCCCAATGATAGAGGATCCAACACGGTCAGGGCCAACAATCTTAAACGTGTTCATTATTTACGGCCAAAAATCTTCACGTGACAATCTGACATCTCCTCAGAGTCAGAGTCTGTCAACTGTGAAGGGAACGTAACCATTCAAAGATGCACCTTGACTGACGAGCAAGGAAGGAATCGCCTGTAAATCACGGTTGTCGTTTCTCCAGCACGACCCAAATGAGGACAACTGAACTAGGAAATGGACACATGGATGTCACACCTCTAAAGGAACAGTTGACTTGAGAACCCGGATATAGTCTGGATCACACCCATTATCTGTTTTAAGCAGCGAGAGGGAGAGATAGGCCGCAGCATCTGATTGATAAAGAAGAGTTATCCATGTTCCTTTCTGGGGGTTTTTTCTTTTCACTTTATTCCCCTCCCCCACAACTTTCCCCCCATCAGGGCCCCTGCTCCAGCCGATTAATCCTACTCGAGCAACGGAACTGGCAAAGAGTTCATGTTCCATCTCTGACCTGCAGTGCCAGCTTCCATCTGTTTGGCTTTGGCATGCGCACATCTTGTTAGACTAAACGTTTTTGAATATTACTGAAGGATTAAATCCAAGAAAATGCTCATGTCGTTACATGCTGTGCATGTCTGTGTCCTCGACCTGTGGAAAACGAGGATGCGATGTATGCCACCACTAGATGGCAACACCAGATCCAAGAAGATTGCTTTATTTATTTTTCCTCTTCATCATGTTTGCAGTCGATTTATTTGCCAGGATTAAAAAACTCAATTCTGATTATATTTGAGATGCTACATTTGATTTGGTTGAGTCAAGTTATTACAGACAAGATGGTTGAATCAGAAAGTCAATTGTCAAAATTATGTTGTTTTTTTTAAAAAAAGAAAAAAAAATCCCATGAAGCTCAATAATAGCAGCTTTGCAATTTGCCAGGCTTCTGAAAGGGCACCGCCAAATATTTTGTAAATAATATAATATAATTTAATATAATATAATATAATACTGTATAATATAATATAATATAACCTGCTTAAAAACAAAAAGTTGGGTCAAATGGATAACCCACAAAACAACTCAATTTTCAGCTCTGTGGGTTATGCGTGTAAACCAAAAAGCTGGGTCAAAATATTCTTGTTGTTTTGTGGCAAATTCATTTTGACAACAAAAAAAAATGAAGAAAAAAAATTACAACCCAATTTTTGGGATGTTTTGTGTGTTATTCATTTCACTTAACTTTTTAAATAACCCAAAACCTTTTCGACCCAATTTAAGTTTTTTTTTTTTTTTTTCAGAGCATAAAAACAACAACAACAACAACAACATCAACATCAACATTGACCTTTCGAATTATTAGTTGTCGTCGATAAAATTTGAATTATTAGCATCTTCACAGCGCTAGTTCAGGCCTGCAAGCTGGCGCTCGATGATGTCAAAATTTTACCGTCCTCTGATATGTTCTTCAGAGCAAAATTTGTTAGACTGAAACTTTACATCTGCACACATTAATGCATTTAATAATCGGTATCCCTGGTGAGCATTTTGTGTTTTGTTTAAATTTGTAATGTTTTTGTCAAATGATCAGATAAATTTGTCAGATTCTGATGTATTCAATTTTGCGTATATTATTAATGGTGAAAGAAAGTAATGCTTTTTTTTTTAAATTATTATTGCGGCAAGATTTTGTGCTGTTTATTCTATTGTCCCGTTTCCTATTAATTTAAATGACCACCAATTATTTTATGTCTGTCTTTCAGTCTCCATGTGCAGTGTAGTGATCATTCCTGGACTTCAGCTGACCAGCGAATGGCTTCAGCTTGCATGACTTCATTCCTCTTTCTTCTGGAATTTTCTCCGTGCTCACCAGAGCCCAACTGTATTCGGTGAAACGTAACGGGCCATCACGTCGTCAAGGCTCACGTTGGTCAACGTGTAGACGAATGTCCTGCAGACAATTCCCACCTCAGCGTATACCAACTTGAGGCCTAGAAACTCCTCAAAGGGTTTTTATTTATTCCTTCTTTTTTTTTTAATCCCTTTCTCTCAAGCATGAGATCACAGCCCAAGATTGAGGTGAGTATTTGGATCCCTTGTATCAGATATCTACTGAAGCATAGCTGGCTTCCTCCTTGATGGCTTTGCGGTCCACCAAAAAGACGTTTTATCTTGTCTTCTCCTCCTCTCTCCAAGAAGATGAGTGACACATCAGAGATAGCCTTCAACTAATCCTATCCTTTATGCTCTGTGAGAGTAAGCTGTGAGCCTGTCGCCCTTTCACACTTTATTTGCTGCCGTTTGAAATCATATGAAATGTCATGCTCGGCGTCAGATGAGGAGCTCGGGGCCTTTTTAAAGTTCACTTTTCCAGAAAACACAAGAAACAGAAGATATCAAAGCGAGCAAAAGAGATACTTGGAGTTTCATTGTTGGAGTGTCTCCAGGAAAAACCTTGATTCATTTACTGGGCTGCAAGTCTTTCAAGCAAGAAAATGTTTGAATATTCAAGCATTATTATCATTCATTTAAAAAAACAAAACAAAAAAACAGTCTTTTAATGATGCCACAGGCCAGCTAGTTAGGTATGCAACTTGTAATGCGTGGAGGCTGATTTTGCCATGGACGGCGAAGCGGGACAGAAACACAAAAAAACGGAGAGCAACTTACGTTCGCAACATTTATTTTTAAGCTAACAACAACAACAAAAAGGAGCGGGCTCGACGCCACCGCGCATTACAAAAAGACCGTTGAGGGGAAAATCCGGGCAAAAACAACAACAACAACAACAAAGAAAAACTACTAACACACAAAGAAAAGAAAGCGCCACCTTGTGGTGCGGTGCTACGCTGCCGATTGTTACAAACTACTGTACACACAAAAGTCAGCAAATATATTGGTCTATTATTGCCCCACTCACTTTGCTCACAGAGATAAACAACTAACGTATTTACTTTAATATTTCATATTTTTAACTTTTTATATTTTTTATTTATTTATTTATTTATTTATTTATTTATTTATTTATTTATTTATTTATTTATTTATTTATCTATCATATTTTATAACTTTCATATTCATATGTCCACTGAGCAGAAAATCGATCACTTCTTGACGGTGTCGATTAGATCAGCTTTGTGTAGAAGTGATCTTGTTCCATCCATTTTCCTTACAGCGTTTCCTGATCAGGGTCCGGGGAAGTTTGGGTCTATAGGTCGCTTGCACATGTCGTCACTTCCGCCTCGGATTTCTCGTAGTCGCCATGCTGGGTGGCCTCCATTTACGTAGCGATTCGGTCTAACACGTATCTATCACGTTTGTTTTCTGCGTTTAAAATGGTACATTGTTGCTGCATCGTTGGCTGTTCGAACAAAGCCAAGGGGGAAAATGGTCGGTCTTTTTTCCGAATTCCGAAAATAATTAGGAACCAGGGCCTGGAGACAGAGGAGTGCGGACTCCGGAGGGAAGTCGTTACTTTGGGCTCGTGTGTGCAGCGATCACTTTGTGAGCGGTAAGCTTGTTTACTTTTATTTAATGCATGAGGATTAATAACGTTTCGACCGCCCATATATGGGCAAGTTGCTTATGTTTTGGATTCATGAGCAAGCAAGTTCGGTAGTACAAGCTGGCTAGCGGACGTTAGCCGAAAGCTAACATCGAACATTTTCACCCAAGTAGTGCCAGTGCAAAGTGTTTACTGCTGAAATTGGATTGATTAGTCTTGGGCTTTTAATGCCGATAACATGTTTTTGGGTGGCAAAATGTAAACTTGGGAAAAAAAAGAGACAGAAGGGGCTGATGCAAGAAAACAGACCCCCGGGGGTGATGCAAGAAAACAGACACCCGGTAGCCTACACATCATGCTAAAGAACTTATTCACGGCCACCCTACTGCGGTAAAATAGCCAGTCTTTCCATATTTTATTTGTTTATATATTTGTTTATTTTAACAGGTCGCCCTGCGCCCGTTTTTCTGTCCAATCATCCCGACTGGGCTCCAACATTAAAGTTGGGTCCCAAGTTACAACATCTATGTCTCAGCCCAGTCGGTGCCAAGATATGAACGTGCACAGGAGAGACAAGCAAAGAAAAGACGACTCGAAGTGGCAGAGATTGTTGCAGTTATGCAGCCAGATGGCTCCAGTAACCTGTACCCTCAAGTACTGCTGACATCATTGACTCTGGTATGCCACTCAGAATTCATTACATGATATATTGTATGCATGAGTGAATGTATGTGTTTGTTTGTGTGTGTACACGCACCTTATATTTTAGAGACATTTGGAAGTGTTTATAGAAATAAGTATTTGCCTGTAGCAATGTTCATACATTAAAAAATGCAACAAAATGTGTACATTTCTTTTACACTGACAAAAAAACTATACTACTTTACTATATTAAACCTATTACTGGTACCGTATTTTTTTGTGATTCTTTTCTTTTTTTTTTTCTTTAGGGATCTCATGCCACACCGACTTGATTGCCAATGACATGATGGAAACGAAGGCGAGCATCAAAGCATTGGAGGAGGACAACATGCGACTGTTTGTTTGGCGCTAATAAAGGCAGCGTTTATACAAATTCTATTGTTGGGTTTGTTTACAAAGCTATACATAATACAAATGACAGGATTTGACTCAATGTGCAATATGGTCCCTCTTAAAGTAATGGCATAAATCTTTATTATTTCTAAAAGCACAAAAAATGAAGTGAATAATGATTAGATGTAGTAATTTCAGGGTTAAAAATTGAACTGTTAATTAATGTAGTTTATTTTAGCACAGGTGCCACTGCCTACCATCCTGAGATGACGGTATGATGTAATGTTGATGGGGTACGCAATGACTTTCATTATGCTATGTACAGAGGAAAAAGTTGCTCTCTTTTAAATTTGTTTAATGTAAGACAAGTACCAGTACTGTGTTACAGTTTTCCCAATAATCCTTGTTTCACACTTGTCACAAAACCACTGTCCTTTTGGCAGTCTAGATTGGCACACTTCAAGTGATATCATTTGATTTTACAATCTGCTGCAGCACAAAAAACTACTTTATTCCGCATCTTTGAAGTACATGAGCAAGTGGTAGGTGACAGCGGCTGAGCAGGAACACTGGAAGTCCACTGCTGATCTAGTAAATGCTCTCCCGAGCAGTTCAGGTAAGGAGGGGATTTGGGGAAAAAAAACCTCTGGCTTTTCCAACTGGCCAAAATGAGCGATCTGGGTGGACTCGCTCAATCACACTTTGTCCACACCACAAAGTCGCAGAAGTCCCGTCCAGTTAAACTCATCTGTGCCTGAATCTGAAAATATTACAAACATTGTAATGAAAATATGAAACATAGAATTAAATAAGAAACTACAAAAAGTAAAGCCATACATACCTGGTAATACTATTGGTGTTGTCGTGACAAGTGATGGGAATTGTTGCCATCTGGCACCAGACAGAAATTGGGTGTTGTGACAGCCTCCTTAACCGTGAGATCATAAGAAAAGCTGTCAGTATGCTCAGTAGTTACCATGAACACGTTTTATTGTACTGGAAACTGAAACTAAAAATACGCCCTCTGAGAGTGGTTAACCTTAACCATTTAGAATAAGTTGATTAAGTAACATGTAACTAGTGAAAGGGTAGCATTAAATTTAATTAAGCCACGGGGAGGCTGTGCAGTTACTTTTTATTCTTATACGCTCTGCCATATTTGCCTGTTATAAAATTATTAGAAAAACCACATCAGGTAAAGCCAGCTGTGCATGTAAACACAATGATAACAGGAAGCCTGAGAACAAATCAACATTTTTGTGTGCAGAATTACCAACACCATGTGGTTTACTTACGTGCAACAGCAACCGTTTCTTCTGATGCGATGTTAAAGTTTACACTCTGTATCCACCCGCTTACAAAATAATTGTAAGCCTCCAGGGATTTGTTGGCGTGTTATGGAGCATGTTGTCAACACGAGGTAGGGAAAGATGTCCAGAGATGTCACATTTGGCCAGCAAGCTTTCTCCGTCAAAAAAAAAATCACCCTTGGTCAGGACGTAATTAGGATCAATCCCGCCACACAGAGACACCTTCTGCCTGTATCGTTGTTTTTGATCTTCCGGTAAATCGTGAAAATACTGCGAAAATTACATCAGGTTGATAAGCTCTACCGTGTAACTCGCGAGTGTACCTTGTGAACCGGCGGACACCCAATATGGCGCCCGAAGGAAAAACTCCCATGATGCATTACGATGTGCAAGCGACCTATTCCAGCTGTGGAGGAGAGTGAAGACCAAACCCTGGACTGGCGACAACTTACAACATGTTTTCGTGGTACTTGCTGTGGTTTATCATCTCCAGCAGGTGGTGCTGCAGGTTAGCGACACCATCAACTCAAGCCAGTGAACATCTTTTTCGCCGACTTCCCGCCCCCCTTAGCTGCACACACCTTGTCAGCAGGTTGGGCCTTATCTCTCTCTGACTGAACTGAGCCATTCAGTGCCACACTTGACCTTGTTGATCATCATCATGTACCAGACTTTGTTTTTACCCAGCCCGTCTCCCTTTTGTGTCCGCCCCGACTTTCCTTTTCCACACTATTTGAACAAAGATAAGGGCAGAGACTTGTTTGCACAGCCTCTGTCAGACACATGCACACTCTCACGCTCCCACTTCTTTGTTTCCCAACCAATCGTCGTGTTTTACAGAGCCACGACCTTCCATAGGTACAAGTTTAAACAGTTGACATACTGATTTGGAGCGTTTTATCGCAAAAGCAAAGCATGTTCAAACAATTACTACCATATAATATTCTATAAATAAAGATAGGAAGTAGTACACAGAACTTGTTCATGTAAATGTTTCCAATTCAGAAGCAAAGAGGCAACGCAAGGCAGCTTTATTTCTATAGCACCTTTTATACACACAGGCAATACAAAGTGTCTTACAGAAATCAAAAGGCAGTAGCCTAAAGCAAGATTGAAACTCATTAAAATCAGAATAAAATTTATAAAAAAAAACTGATTAATATTATAAATAAAACAAGTAAAGGATATTAATAAAAGACCTACAGCAGCTACACTGCAAGTGGAAAAAAAAAAATCTGATCTGACAAAATGAGAATTAGTTCAAGTTGTTTTTAAATATTCAACTTGAGTATTGTGTTCAATTTTGTAACCATAAGAATACTTATATATATATATATATATATATATATATATATATATATATATATATATATATATATATATATATATACACATATACATAGTGGTCGGCAGCCTGTCCAGACTCACTTTCTCTCAAGAAAGTGGGTGTGGCTTGCCAGGCTATTAGGTACCGACCGTACCATTGTGGTCAGCATGAGTAAAAAAAAAAAAAAATTGCCTTTACTGTACCCTTCCCAACATGAAACAACGTAATGATTGGCTGCTGACCAGTCCACAGTGTGCCCTTTCTTTCACCCAATGACAGACGCAATGATCTCCAGATCACAGTCATGAGGACAAGCTGTACAGATAATGGACGCTATTATATTTAACGCAACTATGAGTGTTTACATTTCTTTTCTGTTTGAACCAACAGCTTGTCGAAGCAGCCTTTCGACGTAGCTGAAGGTACACACAGCTGTGCACGCCCCAGCATTGCAAACATATAAATCAGACTTCACTTTTCAAACAAATTCTGGATAATAATGCCAGCTTGTAATGTACACACGATAATCCTTAAGTTGTTTGGTGGCTTATATTTGGTTTGACAATAGAAATGTGGCAACAAGTCTTGAGATCGTTGTCTATCTGATAGATAGCAAGCTAGCTAGCTAGCGATATAGATAGATGCTGTATTTCGTTCACAGAAAAACAGCCTACTCAGCTGAGCTGAGATTTTGTCTTTTTTGTAGCATCAGTTTATTTTCCCCCCAACAATATTTTCTTCCATTAAAAAAACAAAAACTGATGTGATGGCTTGGGACTTTGTTGTCTGAGTCAGGAATGATGCAGTCAAGTTTCAAAGTCGCCTTTGGAATTACAAGACACATAATGCGAGCGGTGATAACTTGTCGATCAAGAAGTTCACTGAGAGCGCCAGGATGGATGGCATATGCCTTTGATTCTAATGCTAAGAGCATAATTTATGGAAGATGTTTGAATGGCTTTTTTTGGTAAGAATAGATGAAAGGAAGTTTCATGTTAGAGGAGCCGGAAAATGTGCGTGCGAAGCAGTCTTTCCAAAACTCCTGGGGCTGCGTACGGGTCGATGAACGGGCCGGGTGCAAGCGGTGATTAGCCGCAGCCATTTATTGCTCCAACAACAGCGTGCCAATCACGGGCGATCCCCTTGAGTTTTCCCTCTCTTTTCTGTAAATATGAAAGACCTCGTCCCGACAGTGACTTCAAAAGGTGGCGGCGGCGGCGGCGGCGGCCACGGAGTCTTCGTCAACGATTCCCCTCCGCACATCAAACCCAAGTTGACAAAAGAAGCTCTAGGTGGCATAATGAGACCTGTGGCTCCTTTCAACTATGTGTGAAGTGTGACATTCACTGTCTTCTTGTGCCTTGTGTTGACTTTGCGGCCTGCGTGTTAGGAGCTGACCAGACGGTCCAGGCAGTCTGCCTTTTTCTTGGATCTGAGCCGCCGAGGGCACCGTCAAACGCGGCCGGCTCCTTAGGTCAACAGTCGAGCCTGCATGTTGTTGTTGTTCCTCAAGTATATTCTTAAAACGTAACCCTATGAAGCCTGAACCATGAAATATATGAGAGAAAATTCTGATTCTTTTATCAATCTATATATATATATATATATATATATATATATATATATATATATATATATATATATATATATATATATATATATATATATATATATATATATATTTAATGCGTTAAATTTGAGTTAGTTTCAAGTTCCTTTAACGCCACAAATTTTTCTTAATGTGCGATTAATGCCTGCCCCTTTCTTGGAAAACCTGTACTGGAGGAATTCCAGTCGCAATGCAGCATCTTCCACGGCAAAATTGAGCAGTAATTAATGTAATAATAATACATATATTTGTAGATGTTGGGCTCAAGTTGTATTTTACAATTTGAAAAATGTGCAGAATTTCACAAGTTGCTTCATGTTAAAGATTATATAGTTTTTATATGAAAAGAAAAATGCACTGAGCTGTCACCAACGTCTTACAAATGCAATTATGCCACGCAAGACTGCATTCCTGTAACTTTCACTGATTCATGAATCGTTTTATTTCATTTTGGTTTATTTTTATAATAATAATACAAGTAGATTCAAAATTTTAGAAAATAAATACTTGAAAAAAACCTACTTAAGTCAAGTAACAAAATAAGCTATTTGTACTGTGCTATTTCCCGCCACTGATTTCTATAGTGTTGCATTATGAACTAGTGGGAAGAACAATAACATTGAGTGTCCAACATGTCCAGACTAGGCGTCCTTGCATGTGTTGTTGCATGACGCTTCTGGTGGCTTCAGGTGAGCGACAGGTTGCCACATGCTGAAATTGTGGAAAATAAACAGTGATTATATAAAAAGTCCCTGTCCAAATGTCTTTTCTTTTATATAAAAAACAAGGCCAAGAGAAATCATTTAACCTTTTCCACCATTAATGTAACATTCAATACACAACAATTGGCTCTTTGCACATAATTCCATGACATCCTATCTGTTTTTGGATGATACATTCGACCCCTGTTCCGGTTTGGCGAATTATGACGTTTATTGACAGACTCGAGTAAACAGTGAACATAAGCCTATAAAGTCATACTTAAGAAGCCAAAGAGATCTTGAGTTGAAACGGTTTAAAGACAAACGTGGACTTCAGATCACGGAGCATCTAAAGGAAGCCATAATTACAGATCTTGAGTCGTCTCCATATGCCAGATACCGCAAATCATGCAGGAGATCATGCAGAAGCCTCACCACATCTTTTTGGGAGGTGATGAACTGACTATTATCAGTGGATTAGCAAAGACTAAGATGGCTGAACATACCGCTCGACTTCCTGCTTGTCTGTATCTGACGTATTACCCCTGACCGAGATCCCTTTTACAACCAGAAGCCATACAAAACCGTGCAATGCTTCTTCCATATGACGATAAAACAAAGCAAAGCAAAAGGAAGTTCAGTGTTGTTCCGATACCGTTTTTTGGCCCCTGATAACGATACCAATGCCCAGCTCTGCAGTATCGGCCGATACGATACCATACCATACCGATACTTACGTGTGTTTTTTTTCCGCAACATGAAAAAGCTGTCCTGCCATTGGTTCAGAGCATTCAAGGGCCAATAGGATATCTTAGATCGGCATGCAGTGAGCATGTCACATACCAGTGAATGTCGTGCACAAGCAAGACACAAGATGCTGCATCCAAAATCCTATATTAGAGTTGGAATTAATGGTATCGGCATGTTACTTGTGAGTAGTCACCGATACCGATACCACTGTTTTAATGCAGTATCGGCAGATAGCAGTATCGGTATCGGAACAACACTCGTCTTGACCCATTAGGCGGCAATGAACGAACCAGTAAATTGATGGGATACCACAATTAACATTCAATAACCCAAAAGCATACAAAAACACGAGCCATCATATCCACGTTGTGGTCGTCCCAATCCATCGCATAATTCACAGGCAGTGGCGTTTATCATCTAATATGGCTTTGTGTATGTTTTTCTTTTTTAAAATGATGATCCCGTTACTCTCCATTTCAAATAGTAAACTTGGAGTTTGTGTTTGTCCGCGGCCCCCAAATTACCCCTGAGCGCGCAGTGCCTCGCACGCTGCCAAAGATGGAGGCGAGTATTGTTTTCATGACAGAGATCAATGGGCGGGTGAATATGCTTTAATTCTGCAGGAGCTCCTCTCCCAGGCTAATAAATGCAAGCCTCCCTGCTGACTGCGGCTGTCGTGCTGAGCCCAGCGGGGGTTTGCCTTTTTGTGTTCCTGTGCCCAAATTATGGAACCATCAATACGCTGCCTGGAAGCAGTCAATAGAAGGCCGCTTTGTGGCTGAAGGGAGACCAACTTCAAGGCTGATCCCCCCCCAAAAAAAGGGGGGGTTAAGACACACGAGCTCCGACACATTTACCAACTAGAACGAGGATCAAAATGCAAAGGCGTTAGTTCGCCGTTTCTTGCAAATACGATGATGCGTATGAAATGGGAGCGCCACACAAAAATGAAGGGATCCCACCAAACCAGTTTGAAAACAATATGCTCATCATGGTTTGCGAGTTGCACGACTTTCTTTGTAGAGTCAGCACAGCATATAGAGACTTTGAAATGGTTTATTATTCCAGCCATTCATTTTCTCTACCGATTGTTCTTTAAGAAAACTCTAATTAAAAAGGAAGTCAAAAATGGTCCAGCGCCCACACGCGCAACAAACGCACACTATCTGTACACAGCATTCAGATTCATATGAACTAAGCAGTAAAATCCATCCTTTGATGCTTTTCGTCAACTGAAAATGACACTGCCGGTCAACAGCTATGACAAAATGGCCGCCCCCTGTGATGAATAAATTGGAAGTCAACCTACGCATTTTCTTTACAATAATACGTTTATGTGGTCCCCGCACGGTATCCTGATGAATATTGTCTTTATATAATATGAATTTTACAGCAAATAATTGGATCCATAACAGGAAGTCGATGGTTTGCCATTTGCCGTCGAGTGAAAATGACATCACTGTTGCTCAGGGCTCAGATGACGACCAATCACGGCTTACCTGATGTTCTCTGAGTTTGGTCATGTGACGTTCACAAGCTGAGCCGTGATTGGTCGTAACCTGAGAAACTGTGACGTCATTTTCAGTCGACAAGTGGCAAAATGGCCGCCCCCTGAGATGGATAAAAACTGGTGGATTGTATTGCTTTATTCATATTCCACAAATGCTATATTCATCAGAATACTGTGTTTAGACTAGTAGGGCCGAATTGAACATTTTATTATAAAGAACATTTTTGACTTGACTTCCTGTTTTAGTGCTTCAGGAGACATTTTGTGCCGCCCTCCATCAGACAGCAGCGTAAGCTACAACTTCATTGTTCAAAAAGATGCTGTATGTATATGGCACGTTTATCTGTTGTTATTTTTATTTATCAAACAATGATCTGTGTGCTGCTGTAATGCGGAAAGATCATTAAATAATGATTTTATCCTATCTTATTTGACGAAACTTTGCCTTGAAATGCGCCTTTTAATAAAAGCTGAATTCCGCTTCCTGATCCGGAGGTTGTCATACACTTTTTTTTTTTCCTTTGACAACGCACAGGTGACGAACACCGTTGTTGTGCACGAGTATTTTTCCATACTGCTGCTTGTAGCATCAAGTGAATTATTAAGTATCCGGCTTCAAATGACTTGTAAAAAAAAAAAAAAAAAGTCTGTCCTCCTCAAAAATATGAAACTTTCTTTCCCTTTTTTTTTCCCTGCCACTTTTATTTTTGTTGGCTTCTCAAATATCAAGTTGTCTCTGGATTTTCAAACGGGTGGAAAAATAAGAGTTTCCCCAGCTTGCAAAGCGCATTCAAAGGGCGCCGTCTTCAGATGTGCCACCTTGCAGCGTGGCGGTGGCTGCGCAGGAACAGGATCATTCAGATATGCTAATGGATCAGCGGGGTAGCTCGGAGCGCGGCTTACCCCGCTTTAAAAGACAGCTGCCTTCTCCCTTTCTTTTCATGCCCTACTCTCAGCCTGCCTCTCTCTTTTTCTTTTTTTTTTCTTTTCCCCACTCGACACTGATAGCGGGTTGAAATGTAATAACCGTTACATTTCGACTAATTAGACAGATAGAGCAATTAGCCGGGTGCATGTCATTCCGGGTTGTGAAATATGTTCGACAAAGGGAGTTCAGACGACGATTTTGGGCAGTCGTCTGATGTCGGCGCAGTGTCATGATATCGCGCTCGTAACGGAGCCAATGCCCAGCGGCCCTCCCCTCAGCAGTCTCCCCCTTCTGTGTCAGTGGCTGTATACGAAGCATTGGCTCCCCCCCCCCCCCAGTCCCACACTTCTCCCGGGCTATCTATTCTCTCCAGCCAGAGTCATGCTGCGCAGGAATCCCGGGTGATTGGGTTTCTTTCAGGGGCCTTATAGTCAGTCATAAATCGGAGGGGATCCCGCCCGCCCGCCCGCCCGGCCCCTCGCTCTCGCCCCTAACCCTGGCTCCAGCTGGCAGGGGACGATTGTTGGAGAGCCGGGGTCATCGCGGGGTCGCTCTCTGTGGCGCTTCTTAACTCTCCTTGCCTATTTTTTTTTGTTTTTTTTTCCAACCCCCTCCTCTGCACTATACCCCCTTTTCTCTCTGTCTCCCAGTTGAGGTTGCTAGGGTTCGGTATTTGCTTTTTAGGACCATGTTGTAATTACAGAGAAGCTCTACTCCCACTGCCGCTACTCTTTCACTGCTGATCCGGTAACTGGTAAGAAGCTGCCGGGGCCGTCTCTCGTCCGCCACAACAGGCCGTTAGAACGCTTCCTCCTGAGGGACGCATCGAACGGATGCATTCACACATGTCGTATAACTTACATAAAAAAGGACCCAGAAGACATTGGAGCCATAAATGGGTGCAGAGTTCACAAGCGGATGCCGGGTCGGAATGTGGTGGGCAAGATGGGTCTATATTAGTGTTGTTCCGATACCGATACTGCATTAAAACAGTGGTATCGGTATCGGTGACTACTCACAAGTAACATGCCGATACCATTAATTCCAACGCTAATATCGGATTTTGGATGCAGCATCTTGTGTCTTGCTGGTACACGACATTCACTAAGAGATCCTATTGGCTCTTGAATGCTCTGAACCAATGGCAGGACAGCTTTTTCATGTTGAGGAAAAAAAACCCTGAAGTATCGGTATGGTATCGGTATCGGCCGATACAGCAAAGCTGGGTATTAGTATCGGTATCGGGGGCCAAAAAACGGTATCGGAACAACACTAGTCTATATAACCAAATAAATGGAACAATCCTTTCCAAAGTTTGAAATGCTAAACCCTTATCTGACTTAATTGTGTTGACACTGCGGGTTGTTTTGGCACATTACAGATAGCGGCATCAGCTGCAGTATGAAAATATAATTACATCATACCGGCGCAACATGATGTAAACCACCTCGCTGTATCATTATCCGTCATATTTTTCCTATTGAAACCCCTTCGTAACAGTTAGTTCTGTACCCTTTTGAATGTGGAGTTATAAAACATGGAAAAAAAAAAAAAACTTATTTGGTGCTTGGTTAACACAACGTCTGATTTATTTCACATTTCAATCCTCCCATTTCTTATGCTGCATTCCAGACTGCAGGATATGTAGGAAATAAACCCACTTGGAACTTCCGAGGTTCGACGTCAAAGAATTCCATTCAAAAGTAAACAACAAAACATTGCTGATGACCTTGATAAGCATGTTGTTTAGCATTAGAGGAAAAATAAGTAAATAGTAGAATGTACTGAATTTATTTATTTGTTTGCAATTAAGATAAGCAAAGAAATGTAAATAACAGACACAAATAACCCAAGGAAACACACAAAAATGCAGTTTTTAAAGGGTAATTGTATTTGTCAATAAATAAATAAATAAATAAATATATATATATATAAAGCTACCTGGCACTGTGTTAGGGTACTTTTAACTGTGGCTTGCCACATTTTTTGGAAAGCTTATTTCATTACCTCCATAAGTAGAAACTATCTGACAAAATGAAGACAGAAAGAGAGAGAGCAGATGAGAAATAAAGTAATTGACTTCCATCAGTCTACATATGTATAGCCATATATCTCATTTGCATATAGAGCTGTGATTTTGCAACACTCTTTCTTGTTGATCACAGCAACTAATGGCCCACGGTCGGGCCAATCATAAAATGGAGGTCTACCAAAACCTGACACAATACGTGACAAATCAGTTGTGTTCAGCGGAATTGGTTGTTGTGAAGCGGTCTGATGTTGAAAATTATCAATAAAAAAGCTTCTGGAACAATTAGCTCTTTTTTCAAACTGTCTTTTGCTTACCAAGGTTGGAACATAACGCAACTTTACCTAACACATTTACATGACTTTTTACAGTCACGTAAATGCCGCTTCCGCTCACAGTTGAGACCATCATAATCCAAAAAAAAAAACAGAAAAGGTCGCCACAAGCTGATGTGGAACCGTTTGTGTAATTCTTCATCTTGCCAACTCATTTCAGCAGCAGAACGCGGACGACAGCAGTCGCAGCTGCTTCTGTGCTTTTGTGGAGGATTGCGCCCTACTGCCAACATCTGCGATCATAAACTGAACTATCAAAGTGACAAAAAAAAAAAAAAACAATGACAGTACCGCCATTGCACAATTTATCTGTTCCATTTTATGGCATTTGCAACGTGGCTTGAATTCAATCATGTCTCATAATAAAAGCAGAAAAAAAAAAGCTTTATGTTCAAAACAGGATATTACAGTCGACCCACAGGATAGATTTAAATCCCAGAGTGGGAACATAAATGTACTGTACATGTAACACATTAAAATTCAGTCCGCTATTAAAAGGATTTTTATCAGCATCATAAATCCTTCAGACGGAACAAATCGTTTGAGGCTATGCAGAAGCATCTTTATTGTCTAACAGACTTCAAAGAGACTATAAGTAAAATATCAGAAATATGCGCAGTGCTTTATGCTATAGATTAGAAGAACGACTTGTCTTTCATGCCTATGACAAACAAAACGATCTAAATGGGATCCAGGCTTGGCGGATGCATTGTTCTATTTCAGTTTGCCTGAATCACCGCCGGTGTCGTGTTGGCTGGCTGCTGCCGCAGCGTTCTGCCTTTGCGACAAACGGCGTCTGTAGCAGGGACGCCGCTTCCTCCCACCAGGCAGATGGGAACAAACCCAGTATAATCGCTTCAAAGAAACAGGATGCCATTTATTGTTTGCCCCGCCGATTCAAGTGTGTCCCTTGATAGTAAATGAGATCTTGATTCATCAGTTGAATGCTTTTGACTTATTACATGCCAGGAGGGAGACATGAAATGATTGGCACCACACAAATCATACATTGTGCACGTTTCACTATAGAGGCTCTGTTTATCCCGCAGCTCCATCGCAACCGCATGCGAATATTTGCAAAGCATCAGGATGTCTCTGGGAATAAAGATTATTTTAAATGGAAGCAAAACCTACACCTTCAACTTCGGCGGAATGGAAAATACCAGGGTGTGAATTGCCTAGTACCTGACGATTCGATTCGTATCACGATTCGATTCGAAACCGATTCATCCCGATACGAATTTACAAGTCGATTGTTGTGATTTTTTTTTCATTCAAATTTAGAATATACGAATCAGTAACTTGTAGAGTGTAGGATTTGTATGAAAATGTATTCTTTATTTATCTGAAACTTATACAGGTTGTAATCGGTTTCATGTTTGAACAGCATTAAAATAAAATATTAAGGCCTAATGTTCCGTTCATATAACATTCTTCCATGCTTAAGTAAGACGTTTTGTTGAATATTTTTCCATTAAGAATGGAAGTTTAAAAATCGAAAATTCAGCCGCCTATTGAATCGATTCGAGAATTGCGCGATGTAGTATCGCAATATATTGCCGAATCGTTTTTTTTTTAACTCCCCTAGAAAATACTATTTAAAAGGTATTCCTTTTTAAATTTGAAATGAAAGGGGAAGTCAACCCCCCAACAATTCTTTGCAATAATATGTTCTTAAGGGCTATATAAATCAACTTGACTATGCGGCCCCACATGTCTAAATACGGTTGTGTTAGTGGAATATGAGTTAAATTAAGTAGCAAAATCCAGCATTTTTTTTTTGTCACTTGCTGTCGAGTAAAAAATGACATCACAGTTGCTCAGGTCTCAGGTAACAACCAATCATAGGAAAAATACCGATAAAAGATTTACTCAATTGTTTAATTTCCCGCATAATTGATGGGCAGGCACACCAGATGCACAATTGCAGTGTTTGCATAGAATGCATTAAATAGTCATTGTTATCTGGATATGTTCTGTAAAAAAAAAATATATATATATATTTGTGTGGAAGTAACCTTTGATGGTTCTCTGTTGCTTTTAACATGCTCACTTTTAATTGACACTTGTTGAATCAACATCATGCATTCTTGTTTAACTTTTACACAACAACAGTCATCAATACTAACAGTGCTCGGTTTTTTTTATGCTTATAATGATTGTTTATAAATGATTGTGGATGTTTGCCTAATAAAATGAAGATGGCATACTGATGGCTCTATGTCGGGAAAAGTTAGTGGAAAGGTCGCCGCCCACAATATAATGAAATTGTGTTAATTCTCACACCAAAAAAAAAAAAAAAATGAGGCCAGTGAGCAAACAATCTTAATGAGATTTGTCAAGCAGATGTTACGATGTCCTGCTGTGACAACCTGAAATGATTCATGGAGTTGTTTTTGTGCTAATTATCCAAATGAATTTCATTTTGTTGCAGTCCCCCAAACCTCCCATGGGCTCCAAATATGTTCCCGGCAAATGTCACAAAAAAAAAAAAAAGAGAGAGAGAACAAAGAAGGCATCAAACGAACAAACCCAAAATCTTAAGACTTGTGATGTGTGTCAACGCATGAATGTCTGTGCTGCCCTCAGGAATGATGTTCAGATGAAAATGATTTGTGCAAGTGGTGGCCCACAGCCCCCCAAACCGCCCCCCCAAACCAACCCCCCCCACCCTTGCTCAGCGCGGCTCACAAGTAAGTGGATTCTTTGTGGTCTCCAACTCCAACTTGTAATGAGATCTAAAAACCAAGCAAGCTCACCAGCCAGTGACGGAGACCATTTTGGGAAACCATTTTACCGTCAAAGCAGCACATCTGTGTGCCATTAGTCCGCAACAGAAAAGCCAATTAATCGGCAATCCCCTCAGTGATGCCTGACTTTGTCTATTTTTTTGAATCAACTTACCTGTTGAAATGTAAATGACTGCCACCACTTCAAAGCAATCTTATGTACAGTGACGTCTTAACAACTGACAAACTATCGTGTTAGAGGAGACGTTCCTGCCCAATGTGGCACCCAGATGACATTTGACATGGCCTCCCTCCATCTGCAACAAATGAAATCAATTGCATTGGTTTTACACTACTATTGCCTTTCATTTAACATGAAGATAACATGCCACCCAATACGTATCAATTCATTTGTAGTAACACAGATTGTGCATAATTTGAATCTATTTTAGTCTTTCCATTTTAAGAGTCGCATGATATTATGAAAAAATTAGTTTTAATACCATTGTACGCTAAATGCTACAATTCATACTGTATGCGGAAAGGACGCGTTCCGTTTTCCGTACGGCTTCCGTAAGGACTGCAATTCACACCGCGTGCGTTGCGTTTCCGGAAATCTGCTCCAGACAGGCCACAAGATCACGTTGGGTTCACGCTGGAGAGTTGAGTTCACCCAATAACAACCGTGTCCTATTTGTAAACAACAGCCACGCTTGCCTGTTGTTACATCAATATGCTTTTTCAACATTATTTGTGGGACTTCTACCACGGGTAAGTACGTTTTGTGTTTAAATAGTGTCATTTGGTCAAGTTTAATTTATTCTGAGCTCATCGTTTTGTCTTAAATGTCCGACTCATGTCATGCTATGTAGCTAGCTTCCAAACAAAACAAAAAAAAACAAAAAAAAAGAGTTGGCAAACGGTTTTATTTTGAAATATACCGGATTTACCTTGATGCGAGATGCTCGACTTCCTGTCCGGCTCGTGTAATCATTTCTTCAGCTTTATGAAATTCCGCAAGAAGAAATAGAACGTTTGCGGAAACCTTCCGCGTCGCCGCAGTCGTTCCGCACCGCAGCTGCTGTGAATTGATTACGTTCATACAGAAACCGCACTGCGTCCGTTCCGCAGCCAGTGTGAATTGGGCTTCATGCTACGTTCTCACCAAATCCGAAAAGGCAAACTGGAACGCTTCATTCGCGAGCGTTTCACCACGTCGAGTGTTTTTGGAACGGTTGCCGCTCATTCGCGCTTTCGTGCTCACCGGAGTGGAGGAGGCGTGTCCTTTGGTGAACAAGGAAGTGGAGCACTTTTAGCGAGTCAACAAAAAGTGAGCACCGCCAACTACTTTCACTTCTTTCCTGGGACTAAACAGCCGTGGCACTATTTTCTCCTTTTTCGAGGTACGTGATGGCACTTTCGCTTTTTTAGTGGCAATCGGGCGGCCGCCATTTGTGCTAAAAATAGCTTTGGCGTTAATAATAAGCACTGCTGCTAACTCGGTACAGTTCAAAAGCAAGTAAACAAACTTACCAGCACTTTCTTGATCATCATTCAGTCACGGCTGGCCGCGTTGTTGCGCTCGGGGTGACAATTGCGAGGACGCTGTGCGTGACGTGGCCCGTACTCGAAGCCGATTGGCTACCGCCAGGCGACACGTGAAAAACGTCGACGAACATGCGAATGTGCGGATTTTCGTCGCGAATGTGCGGATTTTCGCTGCCGCGCATCGCGTCCCAACGCGCGAAACGCACTTTCGTTCCGTTGCACGCGAACTCCGTTGACTGCAATGCAAACGCGCCCGCCGCCGAATCGCCGTCTCTCGCTTTTGGTGAGAACGCAGCATTAGAATTTGCCTTTAAGGCCGTATTGCCTAATGGGGGCAGTGAGAAGAAGACTAAAATCCTTCATTCTTCATTCAATCATTCTGCTTTGGTCAAATGACATAGAAGGGTTTGTTCACTAGTGCAATCAGATTCCGTTGTAACTTTCCACCCTCCAAGTGGTCGTAACATGGTAACTTTCAGGTGAAACTCAATTTTATGACTGCGTTGTCACTGTTGCACAAAGTTTAAGAAGGCGTTGTGGTCACAATGCAGTAATGAAGGCGTAGGAGGTGGGACAAGTTCAGTTCGGAAATGGCAGCCGGCGTTTGTTTCATCTCTGACAGCTGCCGCCGAGACGTCAGGATGATGTGACGCCGTTCCCGTTTGCCCGCAGAGGAAGACCAAAGGGATGATGATGATGTCGTCAGGGCTGTTTTGGGCGTCACAAGCTGTTGATGTCCGCGTGGTGTTGTCGAAACAGGGCGAGAACTGACAGCTCTCAGTGGTTCAAGCGGGGTCGCAGGAGTGGAAGTCAACACCAATTCCGCTGGCCCCAGATCTCCTCTGGAACTGAGCCAATACTACAATTAGAAATAGGAAGTGCTGTCACGACCGTGCACGATTCTTCAGTCAACCAGAGCAATTTGAGTTGTTTGCTTTCACCACTTCTCCCTCTTTGGTTTTGACATATATAAGATGATATTTCAGGTTCAGGACACTTCCATTCACAGCTTTTGGTGAATCCCTTTCATGTTGCTGCTGCAATCCTTCTGATATGAACATGGACGTGCGGGTGAGCCCGGCAACATGAAGCACATCGTCACCAGCGAGCGTGTTTCATTTTCATTCTCTCCACCATAAGGTTGGAAGGGTAATCTCAGATCCATCTATGTTTTACCTTGACTAGTTTCGGCGTCGACGGCTTCCTGAGAAGCTGTCAAACTGACAGTTGTGACGTGCCCTCTTATCAGCTGGTGTTCCTGGGCGTAGACAGCGTGTTTTTTGTTTTGTTTTGTGTGTGTGTGTGTGTGGTTTTTTTTTTTAATCAACTCATTCACTGGCCGCCATTTTCACATTTCGCAATCCCGTTCGCTCCCGGCTGTTTTACTGGATTTTGACTGATTTTGCAAGGCCCACAGAATATTGTGTTCAATTGCTATAAAATCATGGAACCTATCAAAAGAAAGATTAAAGTCTCTTCTTTCATCAGGAAAAAAATGTATTTTTCTATTTATTTCTGTTTTGCAGCAATTAGCATTAGAAGAGAGCTAAGTTTCATCAGTTTTCACAAATCTATTTAAAATTGTAAGTAATTGAGCTTTTTTTCTCTACATGGCCCTGGTTGATCTCCTTTGCTCTGCTGCCACCTGCTGGCCGTTTGTGTAATAACTACCATTTCTGCAACCGTTCTTTGCAGTTGAGAGGCTGCATCAAAGCCTTCTGTATGCTCTAGCATAAAAACAAAACAAAAAAACAACAACGTATAAATACGTCTTTGGGACGCTTACAACATTTAAAAAACGTATTTATACGTTATTAGGAGTAAATGAGTTAAAACCAAAAGACTATATGGCATCATATCACCCAGTGTTGTATCTGAACGAGAGCTCACAAACTTGTTCATATTTTGGGCAAACGTGAATTGAACATAATGCAATTTTTTTGCTTCGTGATTGTTTCTGTGAAAGAGCTTATTGCTCATTGTTCTTTTAAGTGAAGTAAACAAAAATGAACTTGTTCATTTTTGGACCAATGAACTTAGTTACAAAAAATGTCAATTATGAACTATGAACTGAACTAGATAACTAAACCTTGAATTAGTTTTGCGTGGAAAATGAACTTTCCCAACACTGATACCACCTGTAGGCCTCACCCACACACAAAGTTAACACGCGCAATACAACGCGATAGAGACAAAGTGTTATTACTTTCACGAGTTATTTGGTAAAACGGGAAACGTCTCATTCCCCAATGATTTCGTCCCGTTTGATTCAAGTGTATCAAAATCAGGATGTAATGAAGTTGCACGCCAAGCGGCTCAGTTTGGGACAAGTTTAGTTCTGTCTAAGTGGCTTCCCTTTCTTCAGCATGTCAAACGTTCCTCATTTGATCACTCAGGAAGCACAGAGACGCGATGTGGAATCACTTGCTAGTATTAAGTTGGGTATCTGTGTCTGGGACGCGTCTTGATCACCACATACAAAGAAGTCAAAGCGCCGTTGCACTTGCAATGAAAGCGTGATCGGGAAGAAAACACCACCAGCACATTCTCCAACTGGGTTACCAGCAGCTGTCGCTTTGCTTTGACAAGAACTTTCATTTGTGAAAGAAAAATGTTTTTCCTCCCGGAAATTATGTGGCGAGCATTGTACTTTTTTCCAGCGTTATTTTTTTTACACTTATAAATGACGACTCTTATTTGACTTGATATTTTCCCCCACATTACTTTTGATATCTTTTCAAGTTAAGCAAGTCACAACATTTGACCCGCATGCACGAACGTCACTAACGAACTGCGTTGTGAGGGATGAGAATGACAAGTTATTTAGTGCTGTTTTGATATTTGAGCCCAAGGAATTCCTCGGGTTCCTTTCAGCTCAGCCGGGTGTTACAAAGCTCACAACAGCAAGCTGAGGAGAGCAGGACGGAGATGCAATTGCAACCCGGAATGCGTTCTGGATGCGCAAAACAAAAGAAAGTTCCTTTTTTGTCATTGGTTGTAGCCCCCAGTGTCGGCAGACAGACATTCCAGATTTCTGTTTCATTGTTCTTCTGCGGATGAAGATTGATGTGCAAGAATGTGCAAAGATCCCGAAGGAAAATGACATCAGGATGACAAACAATCGGGTTCTCGTCATGTTCAGGTTTTACTGACTACGTTTACAAGTGCTACCTCGCAGTTTGAACATAATTCGGTCCTGTGAAGTCTTTAAAGTCCGATTTGTTCACTCCCCGAAACATTTTCCCCCATAGGAAATAATGTAAATACAATTAATCCGTTCCCAAGCTTCCAGAACAGAACATTTCTATTTTAATTTATTTCTAATTTAATTTAATTTCCCTTTATTTAAAAAAAAATAAAATGTACACCCTATACAGTATTTAAACTTTTTTGTTGTGGTGTGACGGCATCAGTGGATGAAAAATCGCACTCGCAAATGTACGGAGCCTCATTGCTATATTAATGTGCTGATTTCATGTATTTTACATTCCGCATACTGTTCAACTGTTTCTTTGCTGGTTAACGTCAGGCATATTGTTGAACAGCTAATTGGGGTCTTCGCGCTAGTATTTCCTGAAGTAGTCCCGGTAGTTATCTCCTTCCTTAAATCCACTGCGCTGCGTAGCACTTTCTGTTTTTCTTTGCCGCCACTGGCACTTTTGTCTTTTTTTTTTTGGGCCCATGGCGAAGAAAATTGACGGCGTCGCGAATGTACGGAGCGCCCCCTGGAGTGTTCACGCTCGGACTCAAAATCAGCAGCACCGATCGTCTCGACAACTGCGATGTGCGCGTTCGCCATCGCTCGGCTTCGTTCGGCTACTCTTTCAAGGTAAACTCGACTTTGGTTGGGTGTTCAGATTCCGAAAATGAGGTC
Source organism: Festucalex cinctus (assembly GCF_051991245.1). Classification (NCBI taxonomy): domain Eukaryota; kingdom Metazoa; phylum Chordata; class Actinopteri; order Syngnathiformes; family Syngnathidae; genus Festucalex; species Festucalex cinctus. The sequence goes on along the minus strand of NC_135415.1, from coordinate 30,880,596 downwards.
AAAATCCGAGGGATTTTTTTTTTCGGAGTTTTTTTGGTCGAAGTGCGATTTGTACGAGTGCCGCGACGTTCGAACTCCGAAGTTCCACTGTGCATGCGGTCAAAATTTGCTATTGTGTTTTGTCACTGGTCATTTGAGGAAGCTTTCTTCTCTAATGAAAGGCTGTCAACTATCCAATGTGCGTATTATCTGCTGGTTAGGCTGAGAATCGTGAAACGCGCCTGCGTCTTTGTGCAGCATGAAAGCATACCTGTGGAAAAATGTAAATAAACTTCAGAGAGGTGTATTGTCATGATCCTGCTCTCAGTATGTGTGTTTTTTTTCAGTGGGCGAGTGAAGGGGGCGTGTCCACCTGCGCCACACCTGAGGCGCGTTACCGCAATCAAGAGGTCTTTAAAAGGACTCCCGGCTCGACATTGTCGGATTATTTTTTGCACGCAGTCCTTGCTCAAGACGTTTTCTAGACCTTTTTCCTGAATCTTTCTAGTCTTGTTTTGATTTGATAAGTTAGTATTTTTCCACGTGTATCTGCCACGGCGCTTTCTGTTTTGTATATAGTTAGATCGTAGTGTGTGTTATTGTGATTCGATAGAACTAGCTTGCGTTGTAAGTATTTTTTGTTAACCCCTGTTTCTCCTTGCCTTTTGCAAGTGTTTTTTGTTATTAACTTTTCCGAGTATTGTACTCGCGCTTTATGTTGTTTTTTTCTCCTGGCATCTGGGCCAGCGTTTTGCGTTTGGTGGCTTTGTGAATAAACCTCATCTCAATTGTATTTTCCTGTCTGGGCCTACATTTTCTGGGATCCACTTTTTCACCGACGGTAGTCGGTTCGTTACATGTACTGTCCTTCAAAATGACTTCCATTCACCTGTGAACACAATGACAAACCCACGCAAGAATATCGTTCCCATGATTGAAAGTCCATCACTTGATATCGACGAAAAACGACCAAATCGCTTCGATCTCAGCCGCTGCACCGGATCAGCTGTCAGTTTTTTTTTCTGTCCGTATTGATAGCCATTTCCGGTTTCCCCGCAGCAGCCTCGGAGTCTCCGCGCCGACGCTCAGCACGGCACAGTCCCACCGAGCGCAAGCATGGGAGGAAATCAATAGAGAAAATATTGCTGCAGGCTCACACATTTTTATCTTGCTTTGAACGAGTCAGCTTTAATTTCACTTTGATCTCAATTTGCTGCTTTTTTTGGGATAGCTTTGGCTGCACATAGAAGCATTGGGGAGGGGGCGGCGGGGGTCTTCCACCAGGGCTTTTTTTTTTTTTTTTTTACAAAAGACCTCTTCAGTTGAAACCTTGATTTTGTCTATATGTGTCAGCGTCCATTACAGGTACGTTGGACAGCGTAAATAATAGTGTTGTTCCGATACTGATATCGGCAGAGGTGCCGATACTGCATAAAAACAGTGGTATCGGTGACTACTCACAAGTAACATGCCGATACTATTAATTCCAACGCTAATATAGAATTTTGGATGCAGCATCTTGTGTCTTGCTCGTGCACAAAATTCACTGATATGTGACATGTTCACTGCATGGTAGGGATAGACCGATTATCGGCGCCGATATTCAGCATTTTGAGAAATATCGGCATCGGCCATTTTTAAGAATCATATGGCCGATAATAGATCAATTTTTTTTAAGTGTTAACTTCAGGGAACTAATTTAAATGTAAATTGAAAAAAAAAACGTTTTTATTTTCATTTTTGTCGACCCTGGGAACTCTGCACCTTCTGTTTTTGATTGAAATGAAAACTAAGATAAGTAAAAATTTAATACTTTGGATATTTTGATAGACTTTGATTTTGTGTAGAAAATAATTCTTTGTTTTTATTTAACTTTTGAAAGCATGCTACTGCACCTGGGAGATCCCAGAACTTGTCTATTGACTAAGATTTTGAATTTAAAAAAAAAAACTTAAGAATATTTTACTAACCCTAAAAGTTGCTCAATAAACGTATGCTTTAAAATAAATAAATAAATACATAAATAAATAAATAAATAAATAAATAAATAAATAAATAAAAAGATAAGAGCTGGAGTTTGTATTTTTTCCAAATTTTGATGTCCCTTTTTAGTGAAATTGAATATCGGCTCCAAATATCGGTTATCGGCATCCTTCACTACTAATAATTCGTATCGGTATCGGGCCCGAAAAAACCTTATCCTATTGGCCCTTGAATGCTCTGAACCAATGGCAGGACAGCTTTTTCATGTTGAGGGAAAAAAAAACACGTAAGTATCGGTCCGGTATCGGTATCGGCCGATACTGCAAAGCTGGGTATCGGTATCGGGAGCCAAAAAACAGTATCGGAACAACACTAGTAAATAATGAAGAGATCCTTAACGCTTCCTTCCGTCTGAAGCAGCTCGACGCTGACGCGCGCCAACAGGTTGACACGACGCACAGCTAAGCACAGCCGGCTCTTGTTCTCAATGCGGGCGTCGTCCTCCTTCCCACCCGACCTTCTCTCAGCCGCACATCATGAGAAGTGACACTCCAAAGGGATGATGATATTATCGCATCACCTAAGGCCCACTAAAGACGCCCTTGCTTCATCATCCTTTTCCAAACCGGCAAATTCTTAAAAGAAGACGTGTTTGGGAATTTGTTTCTCTTTTACACAAGCGGAGACAAAAGGGAAGGATAAATGACCAGGGCAGAGAAAAGACCAGCGCCTCGCTGGGGAGAGAGGGAAGGCTCTAATCTAATTTGGATGGAGCAGGATATGTGTTGCGCGAACATGTGTGTGCGTGCGCGCAGACATGCGTGGCTCGGCCGCACAGTGTGAGCGGACTGTGGGAATGGGACGGGAGGACGGCGCTATTGAATGGCGCCTCCAGAGCCAGAAGCAGTGGGGAGTCTCCCCCTGACGCGCTGATTCCGGACGGCCACTCAAAGAGGGATTAGACCTTCCTGATTAACAATTCACACTCAAGTACCCCCACAAGGATCTTGGGTAATAATATTGCCGTCAGTGTCCTTCAACCGAAGTAGTCGCCGCGAAAAATAACTTTTTCCTCCTCGTTCACGTGTGAAGGCCGTTAATCACGCTTACGTTGTGCGACTTTGGGGGGGGAAAGTCACACATCACTTGCAAACATCTTCAGTTATTTTTTTAATCATAAATTGACAAAATTCCTTGAATATCCTCTAGGGATGTCACGATAAGGGCAATATCGTGATATCGCGATATTAAAACTGCTGCAATATCGTCGTCGTCATGTTCACAATATTTAAAAGGAACACATTTGTTCAAAAAAAAGTCAGGTTGTTTTTCCATTTGTGCAGTTCTAGCACCCTCTAGTGGCTAGTTTATTAGTGGAATTTAATCTTCATTAGTGATGTTTTGGCCTTCTACGTTTAGCGATCAATGTGTGCTTGCATTACCAATTAAGTGCCTCAATATTGCTATTAGAGATTGTAGGTGGTTTATATGCATTGCTGTTATGTACAAAAGCAGAATATTGTGTTTGTTTGTTTTTTATTATGAGCTCTTTTTTTTTTTACAAAATTGTGATCTTTTTTAAATATCGGCAACGCCCCCGCGATATCGTGATAATTATCGTATCGTGATGTTTGGATTATCGTTCCAACCCTAATATCCTCCTCTCCTCTCTTCATTCTTTATCCCCATGAAAGAGTGTTTTCGACCAAATTGGGCTTCGTAACAAACGAGAGCCATTGAAACGAGCTTTCTTGGCAAGCCTATCATGGCCCACCGTCACCATAATTACACTAATCTATAAACACTTACAAGGTTACAATAACTCTGTCACTTCCTCTTATTAAGCGCAAGGCACAAAGACCGAGGTCAAAGGTTGAACCTTCCATTGAAGGCGAGTGATGTAACTTTGAGAAACAAAGCAGACTGGCCAAAAAGGGAGTGGGACAAATTAGCCCTCATTAATAAGTGAGTTTATTGAACTATTTAAAAACACATGAGGGTGAATACGGCAAGCTTTGATGTAGACACGCCTCCCTTTAATATTTCATCATTTGACTCATGCATTTCCTCAACACATTTGACCCTTTACTAAATCTGGAGCTCCTATTAACTCATTCGCTCGCCGCCATTTTCACATTTTGCAATCCCGTTTGCTCCCGGCTGTTTTACTGGATTTGGACTGATTTTGCAAGGCCAACAGAATATTGTGTTCCATTGAAATAAAAACATGAAACATTAAAGTCTCTTCTTTCATCAGGAAAAAAAAAAGTATGTTTATATCTGTTTCCGTTTTGCAGCAATTAGCATTAGAAGAGAGCTAAGTTTCATCAGTTTTCACAAATCTATTTCAAATTGTAAGTAATTGAGCTTTTTTTCAAGATGGCCCTGGTTGATCTCCTTTGCTCTGCTGCCACCTGCTGGCCGTTTGTGTAATAACTACCATTTCTGCAACCGTTCTTTGCAATTGAGAGGCTGCATCAAAGCCTTCTGTATGCTCTAGCATTAAAAAAAAAAACAGGAAAACGTATACATACGTCTTACGGACACTTACAACATGAAAAAAAACGTATTTACACGTTATAGGTCGCTTGCACATGTCGTCACTTCCGCCTCGAATTTCTCGTAGTCGCCATGCTGGGTGGCCTCCATTTACGTAGCGATTCGATCTAACACGTATCTATCACGTTTGTTTTCTGCGTTTAAAATGGTACATTGTTGCTGCATCGTTGGCTGTTCGAACAAAGCCAAGGGGGAAAATGGTCGGTCTTTTTTCCGAATTCCGAAAATAATTAGGAACCAGGGCCTGGAGACAGAGGAGTGCGGACTCCGGAGGGAAGTCGTTACTTTGGGCTCGTGTGTGCAGCGATCACTTTGTGAGCGGTAAGCGTGTTTACCTTTATTTAATGCATGAGGATTAATAACGTTTCGACCGCCCATATATGGGCAAGTTGCTTATGTTTTGGATTCATGAGCAAGCAAGTTCGGTAGTACAAGCTGGCTAGCGGACGTTAGCCGAAAGCTAACATCGAACATTTTCACCCAAGTAGTGCCAGTGCAAAGTGTTTACTGCTGAAATTGGATTGATTAGTCTTGGGTTTTTAATGCCGATAACATGTTTTTTGGTGGCAAAATGTAAACTTGGAAAAAAAAGAGACAGAAGGGGCTGATGCAAGAAAACAGACCCCCGGGGGTGATGCAAGAAAACAGACCCCCGGTAGCCTACACATCATGCTAAAGAACTTATTCACGGCCACCCTACTGCGGTAAAATAACCAGTCTTTCCATATTTTATTTGTTTATATATTTGTTTATTTTAACAGGTCGCCCTGCGCCCGTTTTTCTGTCCAATCATCCCGACTGGGCTCCAACATTAAAGTTGGGTCCCAAGTTACAACATCTATGTCTCAGCCCAGTCGGTGCCAAGATATGAACGTGCACAGGAGAGACAAGCAAAGAAAAGACGACTCGAAGTGGCAGAGAGATTGTTGCAGTTATGCAGCCAGATGGCTCCAGTAACCTGTACCCTCAAGTACTGCTGACATCATTGACTCTGGTATGCCACTCAGAATTCATTACATGATATATTGTATGCATGAGTGAATGTATGTGTTTGTTTGTGTGTGTACACGCACCTTATATTTTAGAGACATTTGGAAGTGTTTATAGAAATAAGTATTTGCCTGTAGCAATGTTCATACATTAAAAAATGCAACCAAATGTGTACATTTCTTTTACACTGACAAAAAAACTATACTACTTTACTATATTAAACCTATTACTGGTACCGTGTTTTTTTTGTGATTTTTTCTTTATTTTTTTCTTTAGGGATCTCATGCCACACCGACTTGATTGCCAATGACATGATGGAAACGAAGGCGAGCATCAAAGCATTGGAGGAGGACAACATGCGACTGTTTGTTTGGCGCTAATAAAGGCAGCGTTTATACAAATTCTATTGTTGGGTTTGTTTACAAAGCTATACATAATACAAATGACAGGATTTGACTCAATGTGCAATATGGTCCCTCTTAAAGTAATGGCATAAATCTCTATTATTTCAGGGTTAAAAATTGAACTGTTAATTAATGTAGTTTATTTTAGCACAGGTGCCTACCATCCTGAGATGACGGTATGATGTAATGTTGATGGGGTACGCAATGACTTTCATTATGCTATGTACAGAGGAAAAAGTTGCTCTCTTTTAAATTTGTTTAATGTAAGACAAGTACCAGTACTGTGTTACAGTTTTCCCAATAATCCTTGTTTCACACTTGTCACAAAACCACTGTCCTTTTGGCAGTCTAGATTGGCACACTTCAAGTGATATCATTTGATTTTACAATCTGCTGCAGCACAAAAAACTACTTTATTCCGCATCTTTGAAGTACATGAGCAAGTGGTAGGTGACAGCGGCTGAGCAGGAACACTGGAAGTCCACTGCTGATCTAGTAAATGCTCTCCCGAGCAGTTCAGGTAAGGAGGGGACTTTGGGGGAAAAAAAACTCTGGCTTTTCCAGCTGGCCAAAACGAGCGATCTGGGTGGACTCGCTCAATCACACTTTGTCCACACCACAAAGTCGCAGAAGTCCGTCCAGTTAAACTCATCTGTGCCTGAATCTGAAAATATTACAAACATTGTAATGAAAATATGAAACATAGAATTAAATAAGAAACTACAAAAAGTAAAGCCATACATACCTGGTAATACTATTGGTGTTGTCGTGACAAGTGATGGGAATTGTTGCCATCCGGCACCAGACAGAAATTGGGTGTTGTGACAGCCTCCTTAACCGTGAGATCATAAGAAAAGCTGTCAGTATGCTCAGTAGTTAACATGAACACGTTTTATTGTACTGGAAACTGAAACTAAAAATACGTCCTCTGAGAGTGGTTAACCTTAACCATTTAGAATAAGTTGATTAAGTAACATGTAACTAGTGAAAGGGTAGCATTAAATTTAATTAAGCCACGGGGAGGCTGTGCATAGTTACTTTTTATTCTTATACGCTCTGCCATATTTGCCTGTTATAAAATTGTTAGAAAAACCACATCAGGTAAACCGAGCTGTGCATGTAAACACAATGATAACAGGAAGCCTGAGAACAAATCAACATTTTTGTGTGCAGAATTACCAACACCATGTGGTTTACTTACGTGCAACAGCAACCGTTTCTTCTGATGCGATGTTAAAGTTTACACTCTGTATCCACCCGCTTACAAAATAATTGTAAGCCTCCAGGGATTTGTTGGCGTGTTATGGAGCATGTTGTCAACACGAGGTAGGGAAAGATGTCCAGAGACGTCACATTTGGCCAGCAAGCTTTCTCCGTCAAAAAAAAAATCACCCTTGGTCAGGACGTAATTAGGATCAATCCCGCCACACAGAGACACCTTCTGCCTGTATCGTTGTTTTTGATCTTCCGGTAAATCGTGAAAATACTGCGAAAATTACATCAGGTTGATAAGCTCTACCGTGTAACTCGCGAGTGTACCTTGTGAACCGGCGGACACCCAATATGGCGCCCGAAGGAAAAACTCCCATGATGCATTACGATGTGCAAGCGACCTATTGGGAGCAAATGAGTTAAAGCCGACACTTCAGACACACAAGATACATTTATTGTATGACGCAAAATCCATTTAAAATCTAGTCCAAAAATATGGGATGAGATCAAACAAACACTTTTGCAATCTGAGCCTCAAATAGTTGAGTGGCAATAGGGGAGAAAAGACCAGATGATGTCGATAAAAGTGGGATCATCCCGAGCTAAATGCTGAATGTGTGCGATCGGGAGGCAGAACAGGATCTTTGGACAATGCGAACAAACAGTCGCACCTCCAGCTGAGTGTGTTGTTTCTTCTCATTGTGCACTCTGAATGAGAAGAGGAGGGCCTTGGTTGAGAAGATTAGAGGCCGACCCCGCCCGCACGTTTCATCAACACGGCCTTTTCAATGCCAACAACAATAAGCAAACATGTCCAAAAATGTTGCGCAAACCTCACATGCTGGAACGAGTCATCCAATAATGGCCGCAAGATGATCACGATTATCACGTACATAAAAACAGATTTGTTATCTTCAAAAAGCACGATGGGTCACTTTTCAAATTGTCACCATGGCGGCGGACTCTGATATCAGTCGAATACCAAATCTTGAACAAAACGCGTCATCTCCAGCTCCGCTTTACAGTATTCATCAAATTCCCTTAAAAAAAAAAAAAAACCTGAGGAGCTTTGCTCGCTCGTCCTTCACTTCTTTCATCCGCGGTTAAATATGTAAATAAAACGTCTAAAGTCATTCTTCAAAGGGGAACAAAAGAAAAAAAAAAAAGGGTCTGAGGGAAAAGACAGCCATAAAATTCCTCCGATTCTCCATAACATTAGCCGGAGGGGGGCCGGCTCCCAGCCGGAGCCGAGCAGCAGGGGAGCAAAAAACGAGCTCCATAGAATCACAGATCGCAAATCCCACACACACACACAAAAATAAAATATCTTTTCAGCTTCTCCCATCAAAGCCCGCCCCCTTTCACTTTATTAGTTACAGAATTATCTCACAGTTGCTGATTTCTTAGAGATGGAGCTGGGCTGCTTTTTCCCCCCCTTCTCTCAATGTTGTGGTTGCACAGATGAAATAGTTTCTGATGTGTGCGCAAACGTGTGTAGCGGGTGTTTGTGTCATATATACGACAAATATTGTATTGTATATGAAATCAGGTTCGAGACAAAACAATAAAATTGGTGAAAGTTGGCAGCTGTAGCTACCGAAGCAACATATGCGAAAGTCTGAACAGGAAGCCTTCATTCATGGGGCCCTGTTTTCTTTTGGTATTTTTCCAGACTTTGCACATGTAGAATTGGGCATTTACACCATTGTGCATCATTATGGGATGGAAATCCACAAAAACATCATCACCACCTGCGTTACCATTTAGACCTGCTTTTACCGAGTCTAAAATGGAGTCTACTTTCTGTTAGCAAATTGCCAAATTCCCAGCAAGGCGTAGCGCGTCTACCAAATTTACAAACACACTCAACCAGCGTTACCAAGTTTGTTTTTGTGTCATATATACGACAAATATCCGACAAGACGGGATTGTATATGAAATCAGGTTCGAGACAAAACAATAAAATTGGTGAAAGTTGGCAGCTGTAGCTACCGAAGCAACATATGCGAAAAGTCTGAACAGGAAGCCTTCATTCATGGGGCCCTGTTTTCTTTTGGTATTTTTCCAGACTTTGCACATGTAGAATTGGGCATAAGAGGGCGTTTGCACCATTGTGCATCGTTATGGGATGGAAATCCACAAAAACATCATCACCACCTGCGTTACCATTTAGACCTGCTTTTACCGAGTCTAAAATGGAGACTACTTTCTGTTAGCAAATTGCCAAATTCCCAGCGAGGCGTAGCGCGTCTACCAAATTTACAAACACACTCAACCAGACTTGCCCGAAAATCAAGACGTGCCCGTTTTCAGGCCAACTAGTGGCAGCCGTGTCCGGCGGAACGCCCAGAAAACCGCAACAAGGTCCCAAACGAGACAGACTGGACTTGCCTCGGCGCAAACATTTCGATGTGGCCGTTTTTCTTACACCGAGCGCAACGTGCTCTCTGCCTTGAGCTCATGCTGTTTCCGTCTCTATTTCAAAGCCATCGTCGTCGGCATGACCAGCAGCTCATACAAGAGAGAGACGGGAATGGAGGAAAAAAAAAAAACTGCAATCGATGATTCATTGTAACAAACGTCTGTTTGAAAATGTTCTCCTGCCAGTTTCATCTTAGCAAAGCACCGGTAGTAAAGAGAAACGGATGGATAGATTTCTTTGACAATATGTCATGTCCGCTTGCCAGAAAGGCAAACGATGAGTAAAAAAAAAAAAGAACTTCCCTCGCCCCAGGAGCACATTTTATTACCTCTTGTTTTAAACATGAAACTGCTTTTGTTCGACTTGTAAACATCGACCATATGTGAAAGCTCTCGAATGGAGCCGGGACAAAAGTAGGCATGTCAGCTGTTGCTCCTTTGTGAGAGGTCACAGACGACCCAACTTTTGTTTCTTGAGAATAGGACCAAAACGAACTTCATTCTAAACGTTTTATATGTGACACGAGATTGAAAATTAATTCTAATTAGTGGTGTCAACATTAGTGTCTTGATTTCGAGTTAATTTCAAATGTATTTAATGCCACTCTTTTTCTTTTTTTCTTTTAAATGCACGATTAATGACCAGCCCTTATTTGGAAAGCCACACAATGCAACAGACACGTCCGCATCAAAATTTAGCAGTAATAATAATGCATATATTTGTGGAGACTGGAGTCAAAGTTGTATTTTACAATTTAAAAAAATAAATGTTCTGAATGTCCTTGTGCAGAAGTTACTTCATGTGAAAGTTGAGATCGCTCTTAATATGAAAAAGAAAAACGCACTGAGCTGTCAGCAATGTCTTACAAATTCAATTATGCCATCTAGTGGCAGAAAAATGTAACATAACATAAATCAAGATCACACTCAATTTTATGACTTATTAATAAATTACTGGATCAGAGACTAAAAGATGCACTCTTATTTCTATTACCGTATTTTCCGCACTATAAGACGCACCTAAAAAGCCTTAAATTTTTTTGAAAAGCTGACCATGCACCTTATAATCCAGTGCGCCTTATATATGGATCAATATTGAGCCGCAACAGGTCTTGCTGTCAAGATGCTATATCGGCACGATCTGTGACGCGCATGCGCAGAAGATCCCGCCATCTTGGATCGCTAGCTAATACTAATACTTTAGCTCAGAGAAAATAATAAAACAGCTGTTTATTCATTTTGGAGTTGTCAGAAAGCTGCTTTGTAATCTATTAATAAAGTTGGACTGACCTATCTGACTGTTTCGTTGACATCCCCTTTAGCGCAGCACCATCTAATGGATGCATAACGTAACCCCAGCCTCTACTTTTAACGCCTGATATATGGAAAAAGTTTGAAAATATGTCATTCGTTGAAGGTGCGCCTTATAGTGCGGAAAATACGGTACTTTAACGTGTTTTTTCTGCAAGAGTGTTGAAATTTAGGGAAAAAAATATTTAACAGATATGAAATTTGTGATTAATCATGAGTTAACTATTGAATTCATGTGATTAAAAAAAATTCTAATAAATATTTTAATCTGTATGTTCAAGTGGTAGTGTTGGTAATACAGTTTTGGTCCCCCTAATATAGCAAAAGCAGATATGATAGATGAGAAACATTGACAGTGCCAAAAATAACCAAGCATTATTTCTACAAGCTTCGATTGGCTGGCAACCGGTCCGCCTACTACCTGAAGCCAGCTGGGATAGGCTCCAGCACCCCTGCGACCCTTGTGAGGAGCAAGCAGTTAAGAAAATGGTTGGATGGATATTTCTACAGTACATGTTCGAATTAGATTGTAAATGCATAGCTGAGTCGCCCGAGTGCATTTTTCTGATGAACATCCGATTCACTTTTTAACACCAACAACTGGGTGAGCGTAATCTGTGCAACACGTGTGCTAGTGGGAGCCTGGATTGTTTTCACGCGTGTATTCGCACCCCGTATATGTTGCTGGTCCACGCGGTGAGCCTGAACAGCTGAAACGGCACCAGTAAGATACGTTGCGCTGAAACCATTTCGGCACACCGGTTGCCTGGTTTCTCATCTTGCCGAAAAGGCCTCCCGAAGCCTCGTGAAAATGCACTTAAAGCTTCGCTGCTACACGTGATCAGTATTTCATAGCCAGTGAATAGCATGGCGAAATCTCGAAGGTTGAAAACGTTTTACGGGGTAACGTGAGTCCGGTCTGGAGGATCTGCACAAGCAGTCTGACATAAAAAAAAAGTGATGATATGTACCATTTATTTGACATCTGTTCTTAGGGAGGTGCACCCCCAACAGGATTTTTGTTTTAACAGGGCAGTAAAAGTCAACTTATTCATTTTATTGTCAAATTTGGGGGGCGGGGGGGGCTGGAGCTGTGCACTGATCCATTGCAGGACACAAACTGGGCTCAACTAACCTAAATAGTCGAGACCAGAACAGCAACCAAGAATAGAAAAATTTATATATTAATCCACTTGATCTGCATATTTCTTCCTTTCATAGTTCTGTGCAGATGTAAAATTTGTCATGATGTGACCATTTGAAACAAGTCACCACATTGATTTGGTGCACTTGCAGAGTCCAACGTGTGCTAACAAAAGAACTATTTTCAATCGTTAGAGCGTTTTGTTTGCAACACGGCAATCAAAGTTACACCTGGCCTGCAACTGGCAAATCTAGAAGACCAGGACAGAAATTTCCACCGGTCTGCAGCACCATCTCGAAATCTGCAAAGTAGATGCACGTACCCAATGATCAGAACATCTTCTTGTTACAACTACACTGATACATTATTTGTAAATAGTTGTCAATTATATTATATGCAGTGTAACACTGACTTCACTAACTTTTTGTTACAATGCGTGTCACCAAAGAAGCAATAATTTCATTTCAAGAGTAGAAATAATTGAATGCACAACAAGAAACAACACCACTGCAAGCATCTTACTTGGGCATGATAACAAAGTCACAAATGTGAACTCATTTGCTCCCAATAACGTATAAATACGTTTTTTTTAATGTTCTAAGTGTCCCAAAGACGTATTTATATGTTTTTTGTTGTTTTTTTTTTTATGCTAGAGCATACAGAAGGCTTTGATGCAGCCTCTCAGCTGCAAAAAACGGTTGCAGAAATGGTAGTTATTACACAAACGGCCAGCAGGTGGCAGCAGAGCAGAGGAGATCAACCAGGGCCATGTTGAAAAAAAAAACCCGCTCAATTACTTACAATTTTAAATAGATTTGTGAAAACTGATGAAACTTTGCTCTCTTCTCATGCTAATTGCTGCAAAACGGAAACAGATAGAAACATACTTTTTTTTCCCTGATGAAAGAAGAGACTTTCATCTTTCTTTTGATAGGTTCCATGCTTTTATAGCCATAGAACACAATATTCTGTGGGCCAACGGGATTGTGAAATGTGAAAATGGCGGCGAGTGTTAATTGGAGCTGCAACGAAGCATGCTGGGAAATTCTCCAATGGCGTGTTATGAAGCACAGATGACCCCGAAATGACGAATCCTGTAGAAAAGGCCACAAAACGTCGAGTCTTTAAGAGACATATGTTTATCTTTATTATTTAAATGCCTTAATCACTAAATAATTTGCATGCATTTGAATAATGTCCTTGCTCAAGCTGACGTAATTTGCGCATGCGCATTGTGGCACGTGTGAGGGTAGAGTGTTAGTTGGTCTGGTACTGTGTGTCAATGTCATTCTAATTTGCATGCATGCAAACGCATTGTCACGATTAGCCAGAGTCTGTTTTTGTCACAATATTTTGTTCGGGTTTTTTTTTTTTTTTTTTTAACAAGGAAGCCTGAGTCAGCAACAACGTGTTCTTTAGAGTTGAATATTGAAGTGAGAATTCCAAAGACATTTAAAAAAGAATATTGGAACGATAAATTCTAAATCATACAACTAAATTGAAATGTTCCAATGGTACATTTAAATCCGTGTTTGGCATTATGTTAAGTATTCTTTGGAGTGAAATTATTATAATGAAGGAGGACTCATGGGGAGATTTTGAAGTGGCGCATATATTTAGGATGGTCATGTTGTGAATATTTAACACTCCCAAACATCAATAGCAGACCAACAGTTATATTTGCATCAATTTCTTTACTGATGATTTTCAGTTGTCTGATTTCTGCAGTGGAAACAATGTTGTGTACTGAAATGACAATTAAAAAAATATTCTATATGTAAGCCTATTGTTGTATTACTTACTTAATTGACAAATGCATGCAGGAACTTTATGAAGGTGGAATTTCTAAAAGAATGCATGGGCAGTCTTAAACACAACTACAGTTTATAGATATCGTCTTTAATGAAATTTATTTGTGTACATTTTTACAAATTAAAAAAAAAAAATTGTTCTTTTTTTTCATAGCCAACAGACTATTTTATATTGCATATAAGCAAAAGCAAAATGAATGTGCTTGTTTTTGTGTAGCTATTCCACAAAACGTGATCGATATTTGCTTCTTCTACATTGTAAAATCATATCAGGTGATTATGTTTGCAGGAAGTTGATATCTCAGGAGGAAAAAAAAAACATCTGTATTAACTGTTGAAGCTTTACTTGGAAAATTCTCAAGCGAAATACAAACAAGTTTTGCATGATATGAACCCATTTAAATGCAATGGCATTATTTTTGTTTTTTTTTAATTATTATTATCTATGACATTTCGCCATTGCAATTATCAGTGTCCAGGTGAAGACAAAAATCATACATTTTTCTTTATAAGCATTTGCATTCAATGCCCACAGCATTAGAGCCAATTCTTATTAAGTTGATGCTAAAATTGAATTCACACTGTAGCCTAATAACGATGTGTTTTTCTAATATTGTATTTGTTTACAGATAGTAGGCCTATAACAGTTGACTGTACGATGAGTTCTATAGCACTGCAAACTATGACAGAAATGATTAAGAAGTCAGTACTGTTTTATATGATTCGGAGCATCGATCATGCGTAATAAGCATAATGCGCGCAATCAATCTCATCAAGTGTGTTAAAACAGCAGCAAATTGTGGACGCGGTGCGCACAAGGAAGCACATTGTACAACATTTCAGGATTCTCTCCTTCAAAAATGCCCACATTGTACTTGTCGGCGAAGTTTGTCGTCGAGCAACATCCAAAAAAGAAGAACCAAGCAGTCATGAACAAGCTGCTCCACGCGATTAGGAAATAAAGTGTCTGTCTTTTGAAGGCGGATCTTTTTTGGGCAGGTTGGACCGGGACCGATCGAGGCGGCTCGGACAAGCGCATCAACGACGCATGTGCAGACATTCCACACATTCGACTTGTGGCAGACGTGCGATATTATCGCCGAGGATGTTTATTTGAGGCGGACGTCATTATTTGTGCCCCGCCGAGAGAGGGGAGGGGGAAAAAAAAAAAAAAAAAAAAAAAAAAAGGCAGGGGAGGTGCTCTACTTGTAGTGTGAGTGAGTGAGTGAGCCTCCTCCAACTTCTTGCACTGGGACGGGAAGGAAGGAAGGAAGCTGGTCGGAAAAGTGGCATGGAACGAGAGGATGGAGGATTCCCACTTATTTCTTTTGGAATGCGCAGCCAAAGGGATTTTTATTTTTTTTGAGATTCTGGCGATGGAAATTGAATGCAACTCTTGAATCCCAAACAGCGCGCCCGGCAGCATGCGTGGCTGCGACGCACTCTCCCTTCTGCAAAACTCTCTTTTTGGACCACTGTGGGATTTATGTTTTGATTCAACTTTGGCGGGCAAGGCGGTCTTGCACCAGAAAGCTGTGTAAGTTCGGCCACTCTGATCTGGTTTCATAAAAGACTTT
Organism: Festucalex cinctus; assembly: GCF_051991245.1. NCBI lineage: Eukaryota > Metazoa > Chordata > Actinopteri > Syngnathiformes > Syngnathidae > Festucalex > Festucalex cinctus. The sequence continues at coordinate 30,865,205 of NC_135415.1, read as the reverse complement.
GTTGCTGTGTCAGATAACCGATGATGGACAGATTCTTCATTGTTGGTCAACTCAAATAATAAGGATGCGTTCGATTGCAAACCGGGACCGCGTACTGTCCGTTTTGCTGGTGCTGTGCATCAGCGAGGGCTCGGCCATAAGCTCCATTGACCCGGAGTGGCCAGGAGAGGGGAAATGTCAACAAATCAGCATCCCCCTGTGCAAGGACATCGGCTACAACATGACGCGCATGCCAAATCTCATGGGTCACGACAGCCAAAAAGAAGCGGCCATGAAGCTGCAAGAATTCGCAACGCTGATCCAGTTCGGATGCCACGCTCACCTGAAATTTTTCCTTTGTTCGCTTTATGCTCCCATGTGCACCGAGCAAGTGTCCAACCCCATCCCAGCTTGCAGAGTCATGTGCGAACAGGTCCAAGTGAAGTGCTCGCCTATTTTGGAGCAGTTCAACTTCCCCTGGCCGGACTCGCTGGACTGCTCGCGGCTCCCCACCAAGAACGACCCCAACTACCTGTGCATGGAGGCGCCCAACAACGGCTCGGACGAGCCGCCCAAAGTCTCGCCCGATTTCCGGCTGCATCGTCCCCTCAACGGAGCGGACCTGCACCCGAAGGAGACCGGCAGCAGGAAGGTTTGCAGCAACCCCGGCAAATTCCACTACGTCGAGAAAAGCCAGTCGTGCGCCCCCAAATGTTACCCCAAAGTGGACGTGTACTGGAGTCAAGGGGACAAGAAGTTCTCCTTGGTGTGGATCGCCATCTGGTCCATCCTGTGCTTTGTCTCCAGCGCTTTCACCGTGCTGACTTTCCTCATCGACCCGCAGCGCTTCAAATACCCGGAGAGGCCCATCATCTTCCTGTCCATGTCCTACTGCGTTTACTCCGCGGGCTACCTCGTGCGACTTTTCGTGGGAGCCGACAGGATCGCCTGCGACAGAGACAACGGGGTCCAGTATGTCATCCAGGAGGGTCTGGAGAGCACCGGCTGCACCATCGTGTTCCTGATCCTGTATTATTTCGGCATGGCCAGCTCGCTTTGGTGGGTCATCCTGACCCTCACGTGGTTTCTGGCCGCCGGAAAGAAGTGGGGTCACGAAGCCATCGAGGCCAACAGCAGCTACTTCCACCTGGCGGCGTGGGCCGTCCCGGCCGTGAAGACCATCACCGTCCTGGTGATGAGGAAGGTGGCGGGCGACGAGCTGACGGGCGTCTGCTACGTGGGCAGCATGGACGTCAAAGCTCTCACGGGCTTCGTGCTCATTCCGCTCGCCTGCTACCTCATCGCGGGGACGTCCTTTCTCCTGTCGGGCTTCGTGGCCCTCTTCAACATCAGGAAGATCATGAAAACAGAAGGGGAGAACACGGACAAGCTGGAGAAGTTGATGGTTCGCATCGGGGTCTTTTCCGTGCTTTACACCGTCCCGGCCACGTGCGTCATCGCCTGCTACTTCTACGAGCGACTCAACATGGACTACTGGCGCTTGCGGGCGACGGAGGACAAGTGCGAGGGCGCCGGCGGACGGGAGGAGTCCGAGTGCCTTTTGAGCGCCTCCGTCCCCGCCGTGGAGGTCTTCATGGTGAAGATCTTCATGCTGCTGGTGGTGGGCATCACCAGCGGCATGTGGATCTGGACCTCCAAGACCTTGCAGTCGTGGCAGAACGTGTTCAGCAGGAAGCTTCGAAAGAGAAGCGGACGGAAGGCGAGCAGCGTGTTCGCCGGCGGCCGGCCTTACATGAAACCTCGCCCGTCTCTCAAAGGGCACGCGACCAAGTACGAACCCACGCGGCCCCCGCCCACCTGCGTGTGAACCCCGTAAAACACTCGGAAAACACGGGAGACACTTTATGCAACATGTTTTGTTGTATCTCAAACGACAAGAGCTGCCTTTGTTTGTGTGAGAGAAAAAAAAATGCTTCTCTTCTGTTATCCTGCTGAGGATCCTGTTGGAGGGAAAAAAATGCATTGATTCAATTACGAGCAAAGGATTTGTGCCATGGGGTTACTTGAATAAATGTGCAATAGATGTTTTGCTTCCACGCGACAAAGACGCTTGTACTGTTTAGTGGAAGATTACAGACGAAGAAAAGGACCCCAGAGACAATGGAGGCAAATGGTCAGACGTGTCTCGAGGCTTTTTCATGGAAATGGAGACCGCCGGCGTCATGTATGTTTGAACTGGAGCGAGAAGGGCTGTCGAAAAGCGGGCCGGTCCTTCTTCAACTGCCTTTTGTGAGGCAAATCCATGCTGTCAATTAATGAAGCACTCTGCATCGAAAAGTTGCTCGTATGCGCTATGGACTTTTCAGTTGCGCTTTTATAGCACAAGGAAACAACGTTTGTATTTCTAAAACTGCAGGTTTTATAAATAAATAATACAACAACAACAACAAAAACGTTCTAGTTTTAAATACAGTTGAGTCGCTTTTGCTGTCTTCAAACACCCACACAGAAATTGTTTTTTTTTTGTTTTTGCAGCGCTTGCCTCTGAGTCCAAATCATGTATCTTTACTCCGTGCCAACTTATTTTCAGTGAAGCGAGACGAAATATTTGATGACGCCATAGGCAACCGAAATATTGAATTGCCTCTGTTACGCTTAGCGGCCGCAACATTAGGTACGGCTGCATGCAACATCATGCTCGTTTTAACCGGAAATTATTGTCGTGCTTGTAGCATGCAGCAGTGTTGAAATGCACTGAATCATACTGAGAACTAGTTTTTTTCTTTTTATATATTTTGTTTGCCTTACATGAGAGAAACAAAACAGTAGACAGCTCTCAGTGTGATTCGGAGCAGTCCTACGCTGCTGACAGCTGCAAGTAGAATGTATTAAAATCTTACATGCATTGTTATGACTAAAAAAAAAAAATCATACTTTTATTTGTAAGTTGGATTTTTGATACAGATCTTGCAATGCATTCGATTGTGCAGCTGTACCTAATGTTGTGACCAAGTTAGTATAAATGAGCCTCTTCCTGCAAGATATTATCTGGCAAGTTTTCTCATACATAAAATATTCATTTTAATTCTTCATTAAAAAAATAAAATAATCAAAAATTGGAAAATGAAAGACAAAATTGGTCAGTTTCGGAGTTTTGCAAAAGACATGAATGATGATGACTTTCAACATGAACGTAATGGCTGGATGTTCGTACAAGCTTTTTAGTGTGACTTCCTGGCGCAATTTGGTCCCAGCCCATCCTCGCCTTCCTCTCTTGAATGTGTTGCTGCGTATCAATGGAGGCGCTTGTTTCAATAATCCAGCGCTCATTCACGACAGGATTAGACCGTTTGAAGGCTTTTGACTTTGAAAGGAGGATTGCTGCAAACCCAAAATACAAAATATCTGTCATCATCTCCTCTCTTCCTTATCAGCAAAGCGTGGTGACGTTTCTAAAGGCACATCTGGTTGCATTTTAAAACAGATATGATTGGCGGAAATATGTTCTTGAAGCATAAGAGTATGTTGGAAGTGTATATCATCTAAGAACTATTAGTATCGTGGGTAGAAGAAAAAAAAGTGACATCAAATATGACACAATACAACATTCACATTTAAATCACTTGACATTCTAGAAATTCATTCATTCATTCATTCATTCATTCATTATTTCATTTATTTCAGGCAATAATCAACATTAACAATACATCAATTTTTCCAAACCTAAACCTCGCCTGAAAAGGAGTGGGAGGAAGAAAAACTTATTAAGTCCCACCCCCAATATCATGAGTATCAAAACAAATTTCGTTACTTCCCTATAAACTTGCACTAACCAACAGCGGTCGTCATACTGGAAAACTATGTGTTTACAAACAATATGTTAATTAAGTAACATGACATCAACAAATAAATAATCTAAAATCTAAATCATCAAATAAATGGTTATCCCAAACAAATCTTACAACATCACATTTCAAAACGACCTGTTGTGAGAGTACAAATCCCACGGGTGCGCACCGTCCTGCTTTTTTGGCAGAAGAGAGTTTGAGAAACCACATAATGCTTTTTGTTCCTGAGGGCATTCGAGTGCCTGCATCAACCGAACCTGTTTTTACAGTCAAAAAGCACATGACTCACAACCCCAATGTGGCTGAATCAAAGTACAGCAGTGCCTATTGATACTCCAACTTGGATGGGGAAAAAAAAAAAAAAAAAAAAAAGCTGCGAGCTCTTCTGAGAGCTTCTAGCAAGGCCACCTGGATACGAGCCTCCAAGGTGTCTGGGAAGGTTGTAAATATAAGTGACAGTTAGCGCCCCCCCTCCAGGGTTTCTTCAGCCATGTAGGCTTCACTTTTCTTCTTCTCTCTTCAAAGGGAAAGAAATTCCGCTCAGAGCAATGGCAAAAGTATTGCTGTTGAGAAAGTTTTTTTCTTCTTTTTTTTTTTTTTTTTTTTCAGGAAGGGGGTGTCACAGTATGTAGTCTTGGTGATTTTTTTTTTTTTTTTTTTTTTTTAAGCCTAGAATCTTCTTTATTAGATCAGACACATTCAGACAACTATGATTTTTTTTTTCTCCTCGTATTGATCTTTAAATGGACTCATCCCATTTCTGTCAGAATTTATATTGACTGCAGGGAGGCAAGGTAGGATAATGCTCAAAAGATATTTAATAATTTAAAAAATACATAATAATAATAATAATAATAATAATAATAATAATAATAATAATAATAATAATAATAATATCGCGATTGGCTGGCAACCAGTTCAGGGTGTCCCCCGCCTACTGCCCATAGCCAGCTTGGATAGGCTCCAGCACCCCCTGCGACCCTTGTGAGGAGAAAGTGGTTCATAAAATGGATGGATGGATAATAATAATAATAATAATAATAATAATAATAATAATAATAATAATAATAATAATAATAATAATAAAGGCAAACAGGTACTTGACTACTAAAAAAAAAAACAACAAAAAAAAACACATAAAACACAAAATTCCAAAACAAGATTCAAAGCACAAAGCAAAACAGGGAACAAACAAAGTAACCAAGGTCAAGAAATTAAACAAAACACTGCTAACAAGACAACGACAAAATTTACACGTTTCAAATCAAATTGTCCATTTCAAATTGGTCGGCAATTGCCGATAATTTTTGGCAAATTTCTTTATTATCTGGTTTATCTGTTTGACGTCAAATTGGTTGATAATTGCCGATAATTATCGGCCACCGATCTTATCGTGAAAACGCAGCACAATCGCTGTATTCGTCGGAATGATGCATCACTTTTATTTATTGTTTGACTTAATTAATCTGACAGAATTGGCAAACATATTTCAAACATGGAGGATCCATTCAAAGCAGACACAACAAATTCTCTTGTGCTAAAGTCAGAGTGGCTTCACCAGTTTCTTTGAATCGTTCCTCTACGTCAGTGAAAAGACACGCCTCCATCTTGCTGTGTGTGGAGCTCGCATATAAAAGCTGTAGACGAAGATGTGCAAATTGCCCTTTGTCTGCTTCTGCTGCAAGCAGCCGTAAAGTTCTTCCGACGCAGACGGTGACATAAATCACACCGCTGGGATGAATGCACGGCGTCTGCGGCGGCTCCTCTTTGATCAGACTTTTTTTTTTTTTGGAAACGCCCTGCGTCCTCATCCTCAGCTGCTACAACAGCACCTGTTTACCCGTTCGGGCCTGTCGGTTTTGGCAAAGCCGTTGCGAGCCTCTCAATGTCACGGACTTATACATGACGCGCAGACATACACACAAAGGAATCCGACTGGCGCTTTGCCTTCTTTGAGCATACGTGCCGCTAATGTGCCCGGCTACGTTGACTCACTCTCGTCTTTTAACAGACAGCTGATCTTAAATGTAATTCTGTCGCCTTTCTGAAAGTTATTCCCGATCTGGCTTTAAAAGAGACAGAACGGAGTCAGGGCATCAAATGAAATGGTTTGTTTTCTTGCTGAAGAGCTATTTGTATCTTGGCGAAAGATGGCTATGAGACAAAACAAAACAAAAAAGAACTTTAGCGTAAGAGGAGCAAGTTCCATAGACCCGAAGAGTCATCAAAAGAATGCAATGAAAGCTCCCTCACATCCCTCAAGTTCTTCTGGTGTACAAATCCAGATTTCAGAGGATTATGGTTCAAGCATGTGTGGGTGGCCTTCATGTTCACAACTGATCTGTATAGCAAGGAATCAAGGGCAACGCAAGTACTGTATACATGCCCGATGAGCTCCCAGACACACCTCAGCGAGCGCGTGCAGGCGCTTGCTCGTCTACTCTTGAAGGTGAGAGTAATTACACCAAAACGGGCAACAATGAAAAAGCAACGAAAGGGGCATGGCGCTTTTTTCAAAATGCATAATGAACTTGCCTTGCCGGCCGGGCCCCTCGAGTGATCAAACAATTGTTTGATAGCGGCTCTGGCTTGAAAGACGACCGAATATGTTGATTTGCGTGCGCGCAGAAGCGAAGTGACTTTGAGGAGGAGATCAGGCAGATTAGTGTTAACTGATGGAGACCTGCGCAAACGGACCCTCCCCCCCTTGCATACAAGCGGGCCAGCGACACACTTCCTCTGAGGAGCGGTTAGTCGGGCTGAATAAAACATCAGCCAGGCGGGCAAGTTCTGCTCCTTTGCGCTTACCAGCCTGATGATGCGCTTTCCGAGTCCGTAACATGGAATTAGTGGCCTTTAATTAGCAGAACAAGTCAAGACTGCATATCGTTAGTCGTACAGTATGTACCAATCAGCCACAACATTAGGACCACCAGTACATTCTAATCCAATACAACAGATTGTATAAATAATTGTGTCTACAAGCATTGTCATGCTGAGGTTCGACACTGTCAGGGATGGAGGTGTTCATTGTTTACAAATTTTATTTGTACTTGTCGTTGTTTTTAATAGTGTAGGATTATTTTGCTCACGAGGGCTTTTTTTTTTTTGTCGTATAATACAACTAAATGTTATTCATTTCAGGATTAAGCGCATTTCCCCTCATTTTTATTTTCGAAACGGGCAGTCATGTTCATTAAAGCGATACAAGCCTTATAAATCATTTTCTAGTACTGAATTGGGCATTGTGTATAAAGAATCAAAGTACAAATATATCTGGCATCTTATTCCCTAAATTTTCTTTTAAAGCGGTTAAGTATCAAAATAAGAACAAACCGTGGTGAAGGCAAATATCCTGGTCACGTGATCGTGACGACGTATCTCGTGCGTAAACGACAGCGACACTCGTTTACTCGCATGGGAGCTTGCTGACGTAATGGGCAAAGAAAAAGGCCGTCTTCTATCCCAACTACTTGCGCCAATTCTGGTCAGAGTAAAATCCTCAACACATCAGGTGGGGGGCCTTTCCTAATGTGTGCTAAACCGTAACATGTAGCATGTAGCATGTAGCATGTAGCATGTAGCCTAGCAGAGTAAAAGTCACCCAGATGTTTTGCGTCCAGGTTAGGGATCATCCACAATTTTACATTTCCAGTGTGAACAATGTCAACGGTGACTTGACTGGTAATTTGAGCCTCCGTAACACGCAACTTGTAGACGGTCCCCAACTTTGACTCACTATGAGCCGGCCAGCTGAATGAGTCCTCCTTATTGGCCAGTTTCATGCCAGCTTTTGGCTGGATCGAGTCCTTTGGCTGTACCGCTTTTGAAGCAGCGCTTCTTTGCTAATGGGCGTAATTGCACCTTTTGCACCACCAATAATTCCTCCAGAGCCTCTTTGTTGTCATTCAATGTGTATTTTACGCGCTTGATACGTCACGATGATCACGTGACTGTCCAAAATGGCCGATACTGTACTTAATGCAAAAATAATGTAGAAACAACCTGTCCAGACACAAAAACAACCATCTCGGCTCATATTACCAATACATGATTAGACATATTTATGAAAGGAAATGACATAATCACGTGTGTAATTGCATTCAAAAGTGAGAGCAAGCGTGTGTGCATGTGCCTGCACGCTGTGCTTGTGACTGCCAGGAAGTGACAGAATTGACGGTGACATGGGGAGAGTGAGCATAAAAGACGGATATTTTTCATTTTATTTTTAAATAAATATATTTTTGATAGACGGTCACATGAGCTAGGGAAGGATGCACAGGAGGAGAGAACGATCGCGGATCCGCCAGCGATTGTGAACGCCGCTGAGAGAAAGCGCCTGCGGTTCAAACGCACGCACGGCAAACTAAACAAAGAGTGACGCCGCAGAGGGAGATCACATGAAAGGAAGGAACACAATCAACTGTCACATAAACTTGGAGACAACATGTTGGCACAATAAATGGAATGCGGTCGTTTGAGGTTCGCACCCGGCAATGGACACGCATGCATGTCATAATTATCTTTTCACACTGGAAACGGTGGAGTCAATATGAACTGGCAGGCAGGGAACAAAAAAATGTTTTAACATACAGAATTCCAAGATAATGTCCGAGTTTGCGACGAGCTTATTTAACACAGCCACGGGACGGCAAGCAATTTAAGATAAGTACTGAGACGCAGGCCCGCTTGAGCGTTGGGACTTGCAAGTGTATCTGATGCCAGCGCACGTGATCGTTGGAGTACTAAAACAAGTGAAAAAAATGAAAAAAAGAAAAACTTTTTTAGGGTCATTGAAGAAAGTTACATATTTACTCATAATTCATGAAAAACAAATGCATGGTATTATCTGATTGGCTGTTGACCAGATAAAGAGATTAAAGATTCCTGACATCACATAGCTTCTGACATCACGTAGCATCTTACCAGTTGAAACTAGATGCTGGTTACATCAGTTCAAAACAGACACTTGACCACACGGTCATGACCCAAACATAACCCTTGCATGACCCAAACATAACCCTGTCATGCCCTTGCATGACCCAAGCATTCTCCTGGCATGACCCAGTCATGACACATCCATTCACCCTCACATATCAGCTAACGAAAACTAAGAGATCAACTAAGAGCTCAAAATTGGAAAAACAAAACAAAACGTTTTCATCAAAACCAAAACAAAATACTTGAAAAAAATAACACAAACAGCTTTTTACTAGCTTTGTTGTGAAAGTTTTAGCAAATTTGTGAATTTATTGATCGTATTATGAGGATTTTGTGTATACATATGTATTGTTGTTTGTCTTAAATTGTTGTAACGATTGTGCGTTTTTGTTGCACCTGTGGCCAGGTCACAGACTTTTAATCTCAATGTGTTTCCTACATGGTTAAATAAAGGAAGGATGACTAAGATTATTCTTATTCTTATGGTATAGTATTTCTTTTTCTGTATAAATACCAAAATTGTGCAAATTAATGTCATTCATCTTTTTTTTGTACTCTACAGCCTACTATATGTAATCCCTAGCCAGGACAGACATTGCCTCTGGCCAACAAGGATTCCGATTTTGAAGTAAGCCCTCTGTCAGACGAGGAATGAACCGAAGTAAACGTCAAAGTGAAAACAGGAACGTACTAGCCCGGATGAGGCGTTGTTTAACTTTGTTCAATCAAGCCTGTTGGATCTAAAAGCGGCAAAAGGCACGACGGGGGGAGGTCAGAGAGGACGGCGAGCGCTTCTTATATGTGACCGAGACACTTTTGAGCACCGCTGCAAGGGGCACCGAGTCAGTTCATTTATATTCAAGGATTTGACCTGCAGACAACAGCGGTGTCAGCGAGGTTAAGACAGCTGCGCCTTGTTGCATTGTGCCCTTGCCGAAAAGCCAGTTGCCCCCCCCGCCTCGCATGGTTGCCATAGTGAGCCAATAACATTTTGTCACATTCATGTACTTGCACATTCTTGCTCTCATCCTCTTTTTTTTTTTTTTTTTTTTTAATTCCAGCAGTGCTGCTTCACCAAGACGCTCCCAAGTAAGACCGACAAAGGTTTGCTAGCCTACGGTCTACTCCTACAACCCCATGCACATAGCTGGCTCCCAATCTGCACGAGCTGCCCTTCCCAAAACACATGGCAATTATTTTTTCCGCTTTCTGTTATGGGATTCGAGTGGGTGGATTGTTTCATATTTATGCTGAAAGACAAACAAACAGGATGCGCTTCTTTGAATCCGGACTGCAGAGATTTAAGTCAAGTTGCTGAAATTCAACAAAAAAAAATAAAAAATGACTGCGCTTCAAACTGAGAAGAAATAGCAAGTGGAACCCGACTGAGACGTTTGTAAAGGAAACTAAGTGATTGGCGGTCTGCCTGTTTAGCATCTCGTTGTCAGAGAAAAATGCTCCTAGGGCCATTTTCAAGGAGAAGTGACTGAAAAGAAAATTGCAGCTGCATTTCGCAGTCGAGCTGGCGAGTGGCTGCTCTCAGGTGGTCGGGCATGTCGGTGCCTCACCAAACACCAGCGTGATGGCTTCTGCTATTGGGCTCTGTAATTACAGGCAAGGCATAAATCACAGAGAGGTAGCACAAAGAGACAAAGGCCGAGAGAAGCGTTTGGCCCCGGGGGGCCGAAGTGGGTCACGATACAGAGAAACATTCTGCTCTCTCCTAAATACTCATTCCAGCCATCCCTAATGTTTCAGTTTCTCCCTCTCAAATTAACAACACAAGCCCTGTCAAGGGGCTTTAACCTTTTTATAGCCGTGTCAGTCAGACAATTCTGAGTACTTAATGACTTGTGTCATATCCTTATTCAACCACAGGATGCTATTTGTAAAGTGGCTCATTTGCAGTATTTTTTTTAAACAGGTGTGAAGTGTTTATTTATTTATTTATTTATTTATTTATTTATTTATTCGTCGAGTGGTTAGCACGTCCGCCTCTCAGTTCTGAGGACTCGGGTTCGAGTCCAGGCTCCGACATTCCTGGGTGGAGTTTGCATGTTCTCCCCGTGCCCGCGTGGGTTTTCTCCGGGTACTCCGGTCTCCTCCCACATTCCAAAGACATGCATGGCAGGTCAATTGGGTGAGTGTGGATGGTTGTCGGTCTCTGTGTGCCCTGCGATTGGCTGGCAACCAGTCCAGGGTGTTCCCCGCCTACTGCCCAGAGCCAGCTGAGATAGGCGCCAGCACCCTCCGCGCGACCCTTGTGAGGAATCAGCGGTCAAGAAAATGGATGGGTGGATGTATTTATTTATTTATTTACCCATCAACTGACCGTTTATTCCTCACACCTATGAACACCTCTCTCTTCTTTTTCGGGGATCATGCGGTGACTGAAACAGTGAAATAGTCTGGCGTACCACCTGAATTCTGTGCAAAAGCAGAGTGACTACACCCTCTTTTTTTTTTTGTGCAAAATTGGCACTTCAGAGACTAACATTTATTCACCTGTGGCTTTCACACAGAACCCAACAAAAGGGGACATGTCTGCGTCTGTGCGTGCACTCACAGAGCAATGCACAGCAACGTCTGCGTCAGCGTGCATCGCCTTCTATTACGGTCCAATGGCCCGAGCCGTTTGTTGAAGAGCAGATTTTTGACCAATACGAGTCTATGTGAAGAAACAGAAGTCTTTTTGTAGTTGGTGTGAGTTCTTTTTACATCTCTTTGGTGCGTGTCTCTGCCCTAAGGCGATGTTGGCCAGACTTGAACTGGGGCCAGTGCTGCTCAGTGTCAAGGCCTCGACTTCAGAGGGTTACTTCAACAGATCTTGCGTTAAAGGATCAAATAGAAGAATAAGTTAGAGAACAAACAGCTCAAGTTCAATCACAGTCAAATAGTCTGATAATTATGATTTCCCCCACTGAACATTGCACTAATTATGGGCAGTATAATGTTCATTGAGAGTGGCTGGTGCAGTGGTTAAATAAAATATTAGTGCTCCACATCTGGCCTAAATTAACAGCACTTGTAAAGGCCTCGATAAACCAATCCGACGTCGGCCAAATGTGACCGACGCCTGCGGCATCGGCGCAGAGGTCGGCACGTCGCGTAGAAAAATGACGTAAATACACACCGTACCACCCCGACTATTACATACCTTCAGCGCATGCACAAGAAGTGAAATTCGCCTCCATACCATCGGTGGCAGTAGTCATTATTCCTAAAGGCAACTGGAAATCTCTTTACGGTGGCGGGATATGAAAACAAAAACAATGCTTACAGGTTACTTTTTTTTCTCATGATGTCCTCCCACGTGAATGAAAGGCTCCGGCTTTTTGCACGGTATTGGATATAAAAGTACCGTATTTTCCTCAATATAAGGCGCACGTAAAAGCCTTCAATTTTTTGAAAATCTGACCATGCGCCTTATAATCCAGTGCGCCTTATATAAGGATCAATATTGAGCCGCAACAGGTGTCGCTGTCAAGACGCTATCGGTGACCCTGCACGATTGGTGATGCGCATGCGCAGAACATCCCGCCATCTTGGATCGCTAGCTAATACTAATACTTTACCTCAGAGAAAATAATAAAACAGCTGTTTATTCATTTTGGAGTTGTCAGAAAGCTGGTTTGTAATCTATTCATAAAGTTTGACTGACCTATCTGACTGTTTTGTTGACATTCCCTTTAGCGCAGCACCATCTAATGGTTGCATAACGTAACCCCAGCCTCTACTTTTAGCGCCTTATATATGGAAAAAGTTTTAAAATATGTCATTCATTGAAGGTGCGCCTTATAATGCGGTGCGCCTTATAGTGCGGAAAATACAGTAAATCCTACCTGCTATATCCAGTCATGTCCGCATGTCTTACCATAGTTTGGGTTTCAAACATTAGTCGGCAAACCTTTTAACGGTAATATCATACAATGTCGGCTCTCTTGAACCAAAGAGACGAAGTCATCTTCACGGTCTTCTGTGCAGACAGACATTGTACGTTCAAATGCGGAGGGTAGAGCAGATGATGCGCAAAATGAGTGGGGGGAAAAAAAATAAAAAATCATCGATAGTTGGGAATGCACATGCGACGATTACTATTCATTGACGGGAGGCAGCGGCTGACATCCAGCGATTAGTAATCATCATCCATCAATGGCGGAAGCCTCCGGCTTTTTGCATGGTATTGTACATAAAAGTAAATCCTACCTGCGATATCCAGTCGCGTCCGCATTTCATACCATAGTTTGTCTTTCATACATTTGTCGGCAAACCTTTTAACGGTAATATCATACAATGTCGGCTCTCTTGAACCAAAGAGACGAAGTCATCTTCACGGTCTTCTGTGCAGACAGACATTGTACGTTCAAATGCGGAGGGTAGAGCAAGATGACGATACGCAAAATGAGTCATCGATGGGGGGAATGCACATGCGACGATTACTATCCATTGACGGGAGGCGGCGGCTGACATCCAGCGATTAGTAATCATCATCCATCAATGGCGGAAGTCCACATGAGATCTTGATTTGGTCTGGACCCGGACTGCAGTCTGCCATTTGAAGATGCCCGCACTGGAGTGTGCAGTGAACCATCTAGCTACAACCCCCCCCAAAAAATACATCTTCCCCAAAGTGTTATTTGTTTGCAGCGATGCAGCAGACCAGCCGCCGCACTGGCCAGGCGTAATGTGGCAAGGCACAGTGGAGGAGAAAAAAAAAAAATCTTTCAAGGGGATCGGCCACATTTGCTAGCTGCTGAATTTCATTGCCGACAATATGGAGGGTCGAATTGTCCCCGGCTGCGAGAGCGTGTGCCTCCGAGGATGGAGTCAGGAGAGCGCAGCAGGCACATACTTGAACGACAGTTGAAAGTCGGCTTCCGCTGACAAACCCGCATAGTCATGCAGGTGGAAGGCAGGCTCTGTTTGGCCTGATTTTGGAGCTTTATTTTTTTTTTTATGCAGAACTGATACCACAAAGGCAACTTGGTTGGTCACGCAGCTTTAACCACACATGCAAATCTAAATATGAAGTACTGCGAGATTTGTGTTAGATTAGTCAAATGTACTATACTGCAAAATGACTGAAGCGAATGTATTAAATGTGCTTTTAGTGCATTTTTTTGGTGAGTTCAAACATTAGCCATCCCTGACCTTTTTTTTTTTTTTTTGTGCAGGTCATGGCAGCATGTGAAGAAAGCCTGTGCTGACCACAGCAGTGTCCTGCGGAGGCAGAGCACCACAGAGGCAGCCCCAATGAGAATGCCATGTGATCTCTGGAAAGTCAACAAGGCTTGGTCCACAGCTGGGATTCCGGAGAACACAGAACCCACACATAGCAACTCCCTCCCGCTGTGAGAAGCCTAAAAGACGCGAGACTCACGGCCAACATTGGATTCGAACCGGTACAATGCTAACCTATGAAACGTGAGAGGACGGAAGGGATCTCCCACAATTCAGTTTTCATCACCAAATGTGCCCTTCCTATTTTTAGCACTAGTTGAATTTATTTGTAAATACATGGTCAAATCTTTTTTTGATCATTGCGGTATTGCTTTTACGCCAATGCAACAGCTTGACAACAGACTCTCCTGAAAAAGTTTGAAAAAGAAATTGACACCCAAAGTTGATAGATTCCAAAATGGTTTTGGAGTGTCCAACTAAGAAGGGATTGGGTGCCCCTGCGGCCATTCATATTACATCATCATAAAATTGACGTTCTGCATCTTCAATAAACAATCACCATTAATTGTGCTTCATTTAAGTGACTTGTTTTGTTTTAGTTTGTTTAACTTGAGCAAGAATCCTTCTAAATGAGTCAGAAAACAAGACAAGGAAGATAAAATTACTAATCGGGTCGTTTAAAAGAAAAGCCTGACTATACATGGTCGTTTAAAAAAAAAAAAAATGTAAATAAAATCTTGATTATAAATGGCTGTTTTAACTTAATAAACATCATTTTTTTTAAAACACACCTTACTATGCATGGTCATTTACAACAACATCAACAAAAAATGCCTTACTTTACATTGTCATTTAAAAAAAAAAAAAAAAAAACGAAAAAAAAAAAACACCTTACTATACATGGTCATGTTTTTTTTGTTTTTTTGTTTTTTTCCCCCAAAAAAGATGCATTACAATACATGGTCATCTTTTCAGAAATACTTTACTAAACATGGTCATTTAAAAAAAACAAAAACAAAAACACCTTACTATTTATTTTTTTATTTTATTTTTTTAGTAAAAGCTACAAAAAATAAAAACTAATCAGCCTAACTATACATGTTTTCTGCGATTGGCTGGCAACCAGTTCAGGGTGTACCCGGCCTACTGCCCAAAGCCAGCTGAGATAGGCTCCAGCACCCCCCGCGACCCTTGTGAGGAATAAGAGGTCAAGAAAATGGATGGATGGATGGATGGATGGATGGATGGATGGATGGATGGATGGATATACATGTTTTGTCTTGTTTTTTTGTTTTTGTTTTTTTGTGAAGGATATGCGGTTTGTGTCAAATCTGTTGGCCCTCTGGAGGCCCCTGCCGGCTAAGGGGCCCCAAGTCTAATGGCAAACTACGCCTCTGTCCATATGGGCAGGTACATTTGTGAAACAACATTGCAAAGGTGGACTTCATCCATCCATCCATCCATTTTCTTGACCGCTTATACCTCACAAGGGTCGCGGGGGGTGCTGGCGCCTATCTCAGCTGGCTCTGGGCAGTAGGCGGGGGACACCCTGGACTGGTTGCCAGCCAATCGCAGAGGTGGACTTCAGGTTTGTGTTAAAAAATAAAATAAAAGCAACAGAAAAGCAAACCAAATAAAAAAATTAAAAAAATGAGTCTTTGCATAGTAGCAAAAGTGAAGCTTTAATTTACACAATTGATTAAGCTGACCTTTGCATCAATTGAAAATGTCAATGGTTATTTCTCTCCTTTTCCAAAGCATTGGATTTGAACAAAGGTGCAGGAGAAGCGTCACTAGCAAAGAATATAAAAAGCACAATGTGGGAATAAAACAGAGGGGAGTTGAGCATCAAAGGCAACCAGGCACAGCAGGACTGGCATTGGTGTGAACTCCCAACTTAGGACACTCAGCATGCTTTTCACCAATCGCCCCCTTTAGATCAGTCCTGGGCAGTAATTAAAACCATCATTCCCACTGCCTCGGTATCTCATTAGCCACACGACCTCAGGCTTTCATCCCTGCTTTTCCAAAAATATCACTCCACGCCGGCAAAAATGAGACCCTCACAACCAAATCACATTTGTGAGTATACTGTAAAGCCATGTCCAAATTGCCCGTGTTATTTATTTTATTGGATTTTTAAAACAACAAGTATATTAGTCCAACCATGAAAAAGCCCGTCAGGTGGATGACGTAATATTGTAACAAAAAGAAGTTTTAGCCTATTAGAAGCCTGAAATGAGATGGCTGAAGAAAAAGTCACTTGTTTGGACTGGAATGGATGCAAGGGGGGTAGCAAGCGAGGATTTGGGCTTTGGAACAAAGGGTTTACCGTTTTAGACTCATTGCTGACAATATAAATTCGCCTTTTGGAGAGATGCTAGTCTGCATCATGACTGCACAGCTGCCCTTGAGCAATTTGCGCTCCAAACCTGCTTTATTTCTTTTCCTAACCGCTTTTTTTGCACATCAGTTTGGTTCCGGTCCGGGTTGCCAACGCGCAACCGAGAGGCACAAAGTCGGAAGTACAAGTATTTTGACGCAGCCCACACGTCGTAAACCGAACCGGAACCAAACTGATGTGCAAAAACAGTCCCGCCTCTTCCGTGGCATATACCACATACGTTATGGCACTTCCGTCATATGTTCAACAGTGGACGCATCATAAATATTAATTGTTTACCTGGGAATAAAAAAAAAAAAAACAGAAATATAAAAAGCAAATACAAAGTGAAAGGTAACATGAAAGACGAACCCCGCAAAAGAGCAATGGCATTTGTTCAAAAGGAAAGAGCCGACAGAAAAACCAATCAGATTTGCATTGCAGCAGCTGTAAAGCATCCAGCAGTGTTTGCGACGACCAGACATTGAAATGAGGACAAACTGATACATTTGAAGCTCGTACGCTTTCACTATCAAAGGGAAGATTTTTGAAGTGGGTGAATATCTGTTGCAGTGGTCAGATTTAGCACTTTGGCTGCAGATAAAAGGAAAGCCGTCTTCCCATGTTTAATTCAGTGTGAACCATGACTAACTGCTACGATACTGGGCTTCTGAAGTCAATTGAAGGCGTCTTCAGTCGCGTACTTTAGAATGTCTTTCCGTTATGACGATGTTAAGCACAGGGACGGGGTCAGAACAATATCGAGAATCACAGGAGGTTCATTTCATTCTTTATTAGATTAGTTTGACAGGGTAGCAGCAGTGCGTTGCGATACTAAACCTTAATCCATTGCATGTCATTAACCTACTTGGCAGGGCTGCCAGGCTGTTTAGAGTGTTCGCTGAAAGAGTGCTAATAGAAAAAAAAGGATGTCATTAACGGCATCATTTGCGCTTCATTCTGCGACTTTCAGACTTTGACTGACCGAAAACACTGAGAGAGCATACTCCATTTTGATGCATCGTAAAAATCTTGTCATGTTTGGGTCAAGGGTGACCTCTGACCTTCCTTCGAAACACTGATTTGAGATAACAACACGTGAATGTATGCATCGTGCCCAAAAAAATAAATAAATTGACATAAATTTGTTGTTTCCTCCTCAGTGTCATTGCAAGTTAGTCGTTATTAAAAGGCAAGCGCAAGCTGGTTCTCTGCCAAATTCAGCTAACTGACTCTCTCTCTCTCTCGCCGCTCTGTTTCTTTGAGAAGCCTTTGATGTTAGCAGGGGGCTTCTGCACTTGCACTGATCGTAACGAAAGATACTTTAAGCGATTCTTTTTTATCTGGCAAGCTTAATGAAAGATTAATAGGTTTGATATTTCCCCTTGTTTATATTTTATTCAGGAAAATAAGCCATGGTCCTTAGAACCTGTTAAAAGCTTTTCCGGTCATGACTTTGTGGCCCAGTGAAAGTCTTATCATGGTCGTTGGCCTCAAAGACAATGAGACGTGTTGACTGCCGTCTTGTTACCTTTAAATCACGAACACTGGGCCTTGCTTCAACAGATAGTTGCCGGTGCCTGGGGACATGTGGCATTATAAGACAGCTCAGTAGTTAACGATCCAAATTTAGAGGATTGTGGGGAGAACTGCTTGTTTAGCAAAAGAGTAAAAAAAAAAAAAGGATATCACATCCTTAAGATCACATTAATTGTAAACCCAGTGGTCCTGGGGTCTACGGTGTTTCATTTCTACACAGGTGATGTAACTTGAATTTGTATGTCACGATCAACACACCCTAACTCAACAACTATACATAACACAACTTGTAAACGTGCCAGTGCGAGATATAAAAAATTGATTGAACCTCCTTTGGCAGCAATAACCTCAACCAAATATTTCCTGTAGTTACAGACCAGAATTACACAATAGTCAGATGGAAATTTGACCAATTCCTCTTTGCAAAAATGTTTCACTTCAACAATATACTTGGGAGGTTGGATGTGAATAACTCTCTTTGCAGTATTGCTAATGACTGTCATCGCTCATTGGTTAGTATTCAGGACCTCATCACACAGCAGGAAAAACAAAAAAATATGTGGCCTTCAATCTCGAGCACTGGGGTCCTCTCCATCGCAAATTGCTGCACTGAATACGGGCCCAGTATGTAGAATTTTCATTTAACCTAACATGCATGAATTTGGTGAGAGGGAGGAAGTTGTTGTACCCAGAGAAAAACCAATGCAAGTACTGGGAGAACATGCTAACTCCACACAACAGGGCCAAAATGCTGGATATAGCGTAATGAGTAAAAGTAACATTTCATGTTAAAAAATAAATAAATAAATAAATAAATACTTGAGTAAATGTGAAAACAAGGATTCATTAAAACTACTCTGACAAATACAATGCATCCAAAAGGTTACTCGATTGGCTGTTGTATCGTTACTACCCTCCATGCTCGTAAGTCAGGGTACCATGACATGAAACAAACGTGTCAAAACTGTATATTAGTCTATGCATTCTCATTTCTCAGGTTGTGGCTTCCCCTGTACTTCTTCGTGGACACTCAAGCACACCTTGTTGACCTTTTTTTTTTTTCCCCCACCCTGGCAGTCTTGTAACATTATGCAAAAATGTCAAAAGAAAGCAGAAGCAAGTACAAATAATGAAGACTTTGTTAACCTTTTGACTAGAATTGGCATTTGATTGACCTTTTTTATTTTTATTTTATTTTATTTTATTTTACTTATTATTATTTTTACTTTTTTATCCCCTTTTATTTATTTAACTTTTAATCTATATTGTCTTGTAGCTTTGTTTTTATTTATTTATTTTTTCTATCGTGTTTAACCGTTTTCTTTTAGTGTTTAAATGTTTTTATTTGGTAGTTATAAAATTTTTAGCTCCAGTGTTTTCTCATGGGGGAGCCTCCACAGTGAGAGGGATGCTTGGTCTTCATCCATCTCACTGTGGATGAACTCCTCCTGGGTGCCTTTCCTTACAGGGTACATCTGTGCCCCGCCATGTTGTGGTTTTCATGTGTTTGTTGGGTTTTGGGTGTGTCTGTGGGTACGATCATGGGGATGGGGGGGCTTTTTCTTTCTTTTATTTTATTGCATTATGGATGTCCAGCACTTTGAGTTGCATTTTAAATGTATGAAAGGTGCTATATAAATAAAGTTGATTGATTGATTGATTGAAATGAAGTCATCAGTGTCCTTGGCAGGTTACATTCCTTTAACATTGCTCAACTTGTAGTTCCTTTTCCTCATTCTCTGTGCTTTCAACTAGTAATGGCCTGTGCTATGTTTATTATCAATTAAAGTTGTTACCTGTCAAACACTGGACTATTTGTGTCAGTGCATGTCCTGATAATTAGTAAAAATTGTGATTGCAACGGTACTTGCTAACACTGCATCTTCATAATTTTGGAAGTGGCTCTCTAATTTTCCCTTGATTAAAACAAATGTATGAGATGAAAATATGATCCCCGTTTTCTGCCTGTCATGCTTCAGATACATATAAAACACTCAGTTCTCAGACATGAAAGTCCTGTGTTCATCTTGCTCAAAATGCCAAGTTGTATTTCAGATGGTGCAAACACTATATGAAGCACAATAGTTATGAATGAATTTAAACACAAGTAAGGATTGGATACAATCTAGTCTAGTGATGGAGCAAGATACAGCTGTACAGTTTAAAAAAATAATATTTTGAAATATGTATTTGACCTATTCCTGAATTATGCGTTTGACAGATTTTCGCACTGACATAACTGCAAACAACGTCCTTCACCATTTATTTTTTCCCCTCCAAAATTTGTGACAAACGAACAAACAAACAAACAAACAAACAAACAAACAAACAAACAATACATTTCAGTAATAGAGTTCAACAAATGGAATATAGTGTCTGTGTTTTGCGGTCAGACTTTGCTGCCACCAAGTGGCAACCAATTAACCTACATCCCTCAGCCACCCATCTACCCACTCTTCAACAGATTAATGCGCTGGAAAAAGTAGTTCTGCTAACAATTTAAAATAACTTTTTCCGAGACGACCCCTTATACCACAATTGAATACATTCAGAATAGTTGCATTTTTATTTACAAACAAAGTCTTGTTTCATATTTTGAAAAGGGGTTTATTGTATATTGCACGCGGATTGGTTTTGTGCGTGACAAAACCAATTTGGCAAACTCATCACTAGATGTTAACGCGACGAGGGAGAAGGTCAGAGAAAGTTCTATTCGTCCATAAAATACATTCTTTTTGTGTAAGTATGTGAATCAAATTGTATGTAATGCTTCACAACTTTGAACATAAGTTCCTCCTTTTTGTTATCCTCAGTTTGTTACAGCGAGGCATCTACGTTGAAAACAATTAGACTCATTGGAAATGAAAAATGTTTGTGGCCGAATAAGATTGTCGGATACTTGCTAGAAAGAAATTAAATTACATACTATTACGTTTGTACACTCGTTTTTGTCATGGTATTAACTTAAACTAGCTTAGGCTAGCAGAGTGAACGCATGTTAAGTATTATCATAACGAGCAGGTGTTAACGGCAACGGCTCGAAGCCTCGAAATGTTTGGTCAAGTAATTAGCACGTTGATGGATGCTCGTACAGTATTTGGCCATTTAGTTAAGTGTGTGCAGTGGACGGTTGTACTGAATGGTAACTTTTAATATTTACAAGGAAGAAGAAAAAAAAAGGATTGAGGGAAAATGGCCAGTCGACCAACACGTGCAAGATCTCGAGGCAGAGCACGTGGCCAGGATCCTGCGGCCCCTGGGGTAAGCAAAGTTCAAATGTGGAACTGAAATAGACACTGAGAAGTGATACGGCATTGTTGTTGTTTTTCCCCCCCGTTATTTTTATTTTATTTATTTTTTAAATGGAATAGCATTTTTTTAAGCACTGTTCAAGTTTAGGGATTCTACACTATATATAATGCATTTTCACAAAATCAGGCTTAGGCAACATGTTCATATATTCAAATTCTTCACTTAATACCATTTCAAATGATAAAATACATAGCTGTACCTAAAAAATTGCCAGTGATAGAGCAATTTTGATGTTGGCAGGTCGAAATCCCTCGTTTTGAGAAAAACACATTTAAATTTTTTGGCACTTTCAAAGGTCCATAGTAGTACCTTAGGAAAAAGATGTTGTACTGTAATTTTCAGGAACTGTTAAACAATTAATGGAAAATACATTCCAATATCAGGTAAGGATATCTGTGAGTTGGGACCTTTAAAATGTGAGGAAGCAAAAATGGGCAAAAATGGTGATATTGGCCTCATTGCCAAAACAATTTTGAAGATCCCATTAAGCTTACAATTCATCTCCTGAGGCATATTCTGCCAAAGTTTGTTGTATTAGGTACTAAAATCTTAATTGTCTTCGTTATTAATTACATGTGCATATTTTTTTAAATCATTCAAAATGTAAACTGATGGGTTTAAAAAGAGCAGCTGCTTATTAGTGCATTATGTGGCTATTTATTTATGGTCCAATTAGTCGACTAATCGCGACTACTGTTTGTGATTAGTCAACTAGAAAAATAATCATTTGTGGCAGCCCTAATCAATACAAATGATCAGAATGATCATTTTTCACATAATTGCCCATCCTTAGCTATTAGATTTATTGTATGTACTGTATTTTTGTGATTGCGGGGATGGCTGCATGCCGCCTGTGCCTCGCTTGCAACCAGGAAATTGGCGTGTGCAACCGAGCAGCTTCGTGATCTGTGTCTTCTTAGGTAGTTGCTTCAGATCTTTCAGTCACACTGCTGTTGATATAGTGGTGCAACGCTGCTTCTGCAGCTGGATTGAGTCCAAACGGTCACATGGGTCAGGAAATCTTAAATTCTCATGTCAAATTGTTCAACTTTTAACAATCACTACTCATGCACGACTCAGGCACGAGAACCTGCACCAGAAGTTGAAGCAAAAGACGAGGGTGGGCTGGTTGGTCGAGGGAGGCAGAAGAAAGGTTCAGTAACTCATCCTGAAGAAGGTACGTTTTCATAAAGATTATTCAAATAAAATAACACACTTCCATATGGCATGGCATTACATACAATCCCTGAGGTCCCAGATGAGCCCACTTAGTCCCAAGACGTGAACATAAGATAAAATAAATATGATGAAAAGATAAGGGTAATGCAAAGCCTAGGATGGAAAACAAAAGGGAAAAACAGCATAAGCCTTTAAGTTCACGTGATATTTACAAAATAAGAGTGTTAAAGAATAGTGCAAGGTTCGAGATTAGCCATTTTCAACAGTAAGACGATATTTTGTCCAAAATTAATATGATACCTATTAGGGGTGTTAAAAAAAATCGATTCGGCAATATATCGCGATATTACATCACGCAATTCTCGAATCGATTCAATAGGCGGCCGAATCGATTTTTAAACGTCCATTTTTGATGGAAAAATACTCAAGAAAATATCTTACTTAGGGTTAGGGTTCACACCTTAATCACGGAAACATGTTATATTAATTAATGAAACATTAAGCCTTAATATTTTATTTCAAAGCCGTTCAAACATGAAACAGATTACAACCTGTTTATTAAATACAGTGGCTCACAGTTATGACTGAAGTTTCAGATAAATAAATAATATATTTTCATACAAATTTTAACAGTGTACATGTACAAGTTTACTGAATAGTATTTTCTAAATTGGAGTAAAAAAAAAAAAAAAATCGCAACAATCGACTTATAAATTCGTATTGGGATTAATCGGTATTGAATCGAATCGTGACCTATGAATCGTGATACGAATCGAATCATCAGGTACGAGGCAATTCACACCCCTAATACCTATTATTTTTTTCATGAAAAATTAGTACCTTTAAAACTCATTTTGCCACTTGCTGTTGCCTGAAGATGACATTGCCTGTGAATAGGTAGCGACCAATCATGGCTCAGTTTTCTGACCAAATCCAGAAAATAGGTTACCTGTTTCCTCAAATCATCATTTTCTCAAATCGTTGCAGCCCGAGCAACCATAGTGAATGACAAAAAGTCCTTTAGTCCTAACTCTGCATGAGTAAAAGTAGTTAATCCTCAAAATATGCTGATAGCTGAACTTGTATGTACTTTTATCTTGTCAATGGCTAGTACTGCTAGTATTATCTTATATTGCAGCTACTCTTGAGATCTCAGCTGGATTTCATCAGATCAAGATAGGAGAAAGAGGTGGACGCAGAAGAGATTTCCATGATGCTGGCATTAACACCAGGCAGACAATGGAGCATGTCAAAGCTTCCAAGTCTGGTATGTCCCCATTTTAAATCCTTTTAAACATTTTCAACCTTTTAAACACTGTTTCATCGTTGATATTTTGACTGAAGACTATTTAAGCCCATATCACACTGAGGTGTGAACTAGGGTGGCGTGATATAGTTTAATAATTTTATCCCGATATTTCAAGGAAATTTGTGGTGATATCTTTGACGATATGGTTAATAATTACTGAACGATATATTACCATCTTACTTATAACCATTTTGAACGCAGTTAATTTTTTTCAAGGGTGGCAGGTTTTCTCTTGTTAGACTACAACCCTTGTCTCCAGAGCTACGTATGGCTCTATCATCCTTTTGTTGTGGCTCCCTGTAACTTTTGAAATGAATGAATTTCAATAATGTTGCGCGGATGTGGTTCGCTTGTGCAGGGATGAGGATTCACTTGTGCGTGTGCCTGAAGGCTGTGCGACGTGCGCATGTGCGTGGTAGAGGCGAACTGTGATGGACAGGGCGGAAGTGATGCCATGGTGATATACATATGATGAAGCTAAAGCGCTATTTAAGTGCATTAATATTGTGATCAAATTGGATTTTTTATTATGTGATTCGAGTTTATTCAGGGCTAATGCTAATCGTGATTGTTAATCGTTTAGCATAGGCTAATTTTGTTGGTGTTTGTGTAATATCTGCATATGCATGCAGAAGATAAGGAACAATGAGTATTTCTATCCACTAAATTCAACACTGGTTCAACTTTAGTGGACTTTAAAAAAAAAAAAAAAATAAAAAAATAAAAAGAGAGAGAGAGATCAAATCTTTTTTGAAATAAAAAACAATTTGTTGTTGCAGCCCAAATATCATGTTTTCACTGTTTATTTTCTTACCTGTAATATTACTGGAATTTTCCTTTGGGATTAATAAAGTAACTGAGTGCATTGACTGTTTCAGGAACAACTGGCTCTGGTATTCAGTTGTCAGCCAACTTCTTCCGTATCCTGTCCCGCCCTCAATGGGTTCTGTATCAATACCACGTGGACTTCAAACCACCAATGGAGTCCCGTCGCCTTAGAACAGCCCTCCTATTCCAGCATGAGAAAGTCCTGGGCACCGCTCACTGCTTTGATGGAGCAATGCTGTTTCTGCCTCAAAGACTTCGGAACAAGGTAGAGGCACTGACCACATTGGCAACATACATATAGCAGCTAATGTTGTCCTTGATATAGGAAATGGAACAGTTGACATTCACTCACTCAAATGTATGCTCTTTATTCAGGTGACTGAGCTGCGTAGTGAGACAAGGAATGGAGAGGCCGTGCAGATAACTATCACCCTGACTAATGAACTGCCGCCAACATCACCAGTCTGCCTGCAGTTTTACAACATTATTTTCAGAAGGTCGGCTTCATAGTTTATACTTGCAACATGGTTAATTAATGCATGTTATCTTTCCACGGAGCATAAAATCCTGTCAATTCGACAATGTTTCTTTTTTTTCCTTTTTTCTTTTTTTTTTTGCATTAAAAAAATATCTTAACATATTTCAGGTTTCTACATTAAGCCTTTTCTGGCGGTGGCCCAGGATCCAAATTGTGGTGGCAATGCCAGAACCAGCACTGGTCCTGTATTATTGCTCCCCTTTGGGCTCCCCTCACATTAAAATGGGCTCTTTGCACAAATCCATTACTTCCTGAACTCAATACCACTGCTTTATTTCCAGTCTTTCATGAGTGGACAAGCTGAAAGATGGGAAACAAAGGAGTGTGGTTTTAAGTTCAGGAAGTTGTCGAGCTGTGCAAAGAGCCCACTTGGTCAGTTCAAAGATCCCTGATTATGAGCTTTGCATCAATGACACCAAGCATTGGATGGAGGCGATGGGGCACTGGGTTCCTCGAGTCAGTCGTGCTAGATGAAGCGTGCCGTCGGTCAGCGTAATTTGTTTCATTGTTCTCGCAGGTCTCCGTCGCCTTCACGCGTGTTCTGGTGCATTTTATCGGCTGGGGGACCGAGGGTTGGTGTTTAGGGGGCAGTATGGGACATGTGACAAGCAACGTTTACAGACAGTAAAATTTCTGTTAGCCGTTTTCACTCCCTCGTCGTCGTTTTCGATAAGGAAGCCAAAATTATTCCACACCACTTCTTCAAACTTTAGTCTGTTAACTCCGCAGCTCGCTTGTTTTTCTGCGTGTGTGAGGGGGTGAGTCAGCTTGCACGAGCACACACAGTGGCGTGTTAGCGTCAATACAAAATTTGTTGCGGACCGAAAACCCGCGGTCCATAAGGGCGTATTGTCCCACGCAGGGTGGACCGAATGGTCTTGTCCAAGACCGAGAACCGTTGCATCCCTAATGATCATCAAATGCCACCTTTATGTACAAAATATCATTATAACAGGCATAATTAATTAAATTATTCTCTGGCTTCGCCCGCCTCGGGAAACTCTATTGCCGCTTTCCACACGGTCGTCCTTTCACGGAGCCTGCAGGCTTGCAGAAGCTGGTTTTTACGCTCTAATAGTTTTGTATTTTTCTTCTGAAGGATTTTGAAACTCCTTGGCATGCAGCAGATTGGACGCAATTATTACAATGCCAAAGATCCACTCAACATCCCGCAGCACAGGTACATACTGCTTTGCTTTTCGAACTATCATAACAATTTACAGAGGTAGTGTGGATAAACAGTTTAGAAAATGAACGGATGGGTCGATTCATGGGTTCTCGTAAAAAAACTAAACAAAAAATTTCCTGGATTATAAAAATAAAGGTGATTAAACAGAATAGAAAAATTGTGCAAAATTGACAAAGTAATTTTACTTAAAATGTCTTACCTAATGTTTTATATGTATATGATTCAGTACTTGATAAGCACATAAGCACAGTGTTTTTACGAATAACCTTTAATTATTTCACTCCTACAATCCCCCCAAAGACTGACCATATGGCCAGGCTATACCACAGCCATCTTGCAGTTTGAGTCATCCATCATGCTCTGCACAGACGTCAGCCACAAGGTGCTGCGTAGTGAGACTGTTCTTGACTTTATGGAGAACCTGAGACAAAGGTGTGGATCACATTCCTTCAGTGATATTTGTGCCAAGGAGCTTGTTGGACTCATTGTTCTCACGAAGTAAGAAGTACATTATTTTACTACTCACACAATCAGCTGAAGTCAGCCATTACCTCAATTGACATTGTTTCTTTGCTCTTAACTATTCTTTTTCAACTGATCTGTCATTGTTAGATACAACAACAAAACCTATAGGATTGATGATATTGCTTGGAATCAAACGCCCTGCAACACATTCAAGCGAGGGGACACGGACATCTCCTTCAAGGACTACTACAGAAATGTCAGTCATACAAACTATTTATCTGAATGTGAGGAAATTTAATCATGAGGGATGCTCCAAAGTGAATGTTCCTGTCCCCAAACATTTCACTGCAATGTGAATATTATGATTGCATAGGGGACTTTGACATATTGTGAGCTCCTGTGAGAGAGGGAGACGGCCAGCTGTTACGGATTGTCGCTGTTTTGGTACGAAAATCGCTGCTGCGTTCCAGCTGTAGCATGAATACTACGGATATTAGGCCTGCACGATGTACCATTTGAACATCGCGATTGCGATGTGCGCATGCGCGACAGTCACAGCGCGGGACGCAAATTTATTTTTGAACAAGCAAACTTTTGTTTTGCTTCATAAAAGTGGCAAGCTACTCCATGCTCCACACAGTCTGTCGAGCTCTCCCCCTCCCTCCTGCTAATCAGTCACCGTCCCCTCCCCCTTTCATTACAATGGAGACAAAGTGCAATGCATATTTGATATATGAATACAATGGTGTCATGTTGAGTTAACCAAATTCTTTGCCAACAGAGCTATTCAAGTCATCCGGTGAAAATTCTTCAGTTTCTAATATCGCAATATATATCGCAATATATCGCAGACACCAAAAAAATCACAATGTCAGTTTTTTTTCCAGTATTGTGCAACCCTAACGGATATTTTAAAAAGCCACTAGCTCCGATGACATAATCCTAACACTGCCTATTAAATTCACACTCATATTATATGCATCTAATTTGGTTTCTTAACTATTTTGAAATGTTTATAGCAATATGGTCTGGAGATCACTGAGAGCAATCAAGTTCTTCTGGTCAGCCACGTGAAGAGGGTTGCCCCAGGTCAAACTCCTTCTGGACCAGCTTTGCTCATCCCAGAATTGTGCTACCTTACAGGTACTCATTAGAATATGCAAAATTCAGGTGATTAATTCCAAATCCATCTCTGAATGCTTATGATAATTGAAATATTATAATAATGAAATTCACGTGGCAACTATTAAAAAAAAGTCAATTAACACTTTTAAAATTTTGTTAGCAATGTACTTGTCAGAAGCAGAAATTAAAGGGAAGTCCCCCCCACACCCTTTAATATGTTCTATGCAGCCCCACTAGTCTAAATACAGAATTTGGTTAATATTGCATTAGTGGAATATGAGAAGTAAAATCCAGCAGTTTTTATCCATAACCGAAGGCGTCCATTTTGCCACTTGCTGTTGAGTGAAAAAGAAATCAGTTTCTCAGGTCTCAAGTAACAACTAATCACATCTCAGTTTCAGAAAACAGGAGCTGTGATTGGTCGTTGCCTGAGCCTTCAGCAACTGTTGTCATCTAAGGCTTGATTTTGCTTTATAACTCATTTCAATAATGTATTAATCAGAATGTCATGTTTACACTAGTGAGGTAACATATAACATTGTCAAGAAATGTTTAATGTTGACTTTAAACCCTCTTTAAACTTGTTTGTCAAGGTCTGACTGATAAAATGCGAGCAGACTACACCATCATGAAAGACCTCAGTATGCACACCAAACTGTTCCCAGAACAGAGGGTTGGACGCCTTCTGAGATTTTCCGCTACCATAAACAGGTAAGTGTACACTATCGTGTCCAACTTGGTTGTTAATCTAGTGGCTACAAACTTTATGCTTGATGCATCCGTGTGGTCTTTTTTTTTTTTTTTTTTTTTCCCTCTCCACTCACTCACTCACTCACTCACTCACACAAACACGCACACAAACTGAATCCACTCCTCTAGTCAGTCTGCTATTAGTAATCGGAAAAAGTGATCATTCTGGCTTTCACATGACACAGGGAGACTGCAGCACAGGGAGAGTTGGAGAAGTGGGGACTCCAATTTGACAAGCAGCTCCTGAACCTGACTGGCAGAGTCCTTCCACCAGAGAGGATTTTTCAGGACGCGAGATCGGTAAAATGCTTCAGAGTGGCATGTATTTTTGTTCTTTTAAGTTTAAATAGATATTGAAACATTTGTCCTTTTAGTATGGTTACAACCCCCGGACAGCTGATTGGGCAAGAGAGATGCGTGGGCTGCCTGTGATTTCCTCTCCTCCTCTCAAAAACTGGCTGCTGCTTTACACTCGACGAAATAGCAGGGAGGCCCAAAGCCTCCTGGAGACTCTGTACAAAGTTTCAGCCCCACTTCGGATCTCCTTAGAAAGAGCTATCATGTGAGGGCCATTAAATGTTTGGAATTACCCATGTAGTTGCATGCATGCATGCAGCCTTTGTCGTTAAATTGTTGTATCCCCGCCCTCTAATAGGATTGAGTATGAAGATCATCAGGAGTCTCTGCTGAGAACCCTGCAGCACAATGTCAGAGCTGAGACACAGATGGTTAGTGGCAAAAAGTTCTGTTGTGATTGTACATGACTGAATTATATACAAGTGTTTTGTTTAAATATTTGTAAATGTATTGAAGTGACAAATAAAGCAAATGTAAATGTCTTGCGCTTCCTTGTAGGTGGTGGTGGTCCTCACCAGCAACAGGAAGGACAAATACGACAGCGTTAAGAAGTACCTCTGTGTGGATTGCCCCACTCCCAGCCAGTGTGTTGTGGCCCGTACCATCAGCCGAACTCAAGCCCTCATGACTATTGCCACAAAGATCGTGCTGCAGATGACCTGCAAGATTGGTGGAGAGCTATGGAGTGTGGAAATACCTGTAAGTCACAGGCATGGCTACGACAAGATATGCAAGAAATTTGTACGCCGATCCACTGTACCAGAGAATCGGCTTGTCTAAACATGCTAAATTAGTCTTGTTTTCCCCCCTACTTTCTAAGCATGGAGGTAAATTATTTCAACATTGTCCAGTTTGGTTCATCTGAAAGTGAAGTGTTAGGCCCTCTTAAGCGTTAATTCCCTGTATTTGTGCATCGTCAACAGCTGATACACTGCGGGCCAGCCCCTTCTGAGACACGGGGTGCTTTTGCTACCCTGATTTCACTGATTGATCAAAAACCAAAACAAAAATTGACAGATTATTTAATAGAGTATAAAATAATTGGTAGTTGCAGCCCAAGATAAAGGACACACAGACTCAAATCCTAGCAGTACCATGCTTGAAAGAAAAGAAAAGAAAAGAAAAATACTCCTTGCTCTTAAAGGGTTTTTCCTTTTTTTTTCTTCTTTTTTTTTCTCCCCATTTCAGGTATATACCGTATTTTCACAACACCATTTACTACTTAAATTACACATACTACTGAAGCAAAACAAAACATTTTGGATAAAGGTTATTAAATAAAACCAAAAAAACAAACAAAAATAATACAAATGTTCATTTGAGTTTGGTTCAGCATGGTATTTTTTCCTCAATTTTACTCCCTTCTAGGCCTACAAAAAAGGCTTAGTCCCCCAGAGTGAAATGTTTAAGTATTTTTGTATTTATAGTTTCATAGTATTAGTGCTACACTGCATAGTTTTTGGTTCACGTAAAATACGCTAAAGATTTGCAGCAAAAATATTCTGAAGCCACAGTATCACCATCAATTTAATTTGCTCCATCCTTTACTATGGTACAAGCTGAAAAAATCCAATGGAAGTTCAATGTACGATAATCTTAATTGTCTTCATTATTAATTTGTACATTTAAGAGACTATGTTCCGATTAGTCGACTAATCGCAACTGCTGACTACTGTTGATTAGTCTAGCAAAATAATTGTTTGTGGCAGCCCTAATTAACACAAAGAACCACAAAACCAATGTTGTTCAACTAACATTTTGTTGTTGTTGTTGTTGTTTGTAGCTGAAGCAGCTGATGATTGTGGGTGTGGATTGCTACCATGATACTGCTTCTGGGAAAAGGTCCATTGGTGCTTTGGTGGCCAGCCTCAATCAGAACATGAGCAGGTTTGGGAATAGACCCAAGACTCTTGTCACTGGTTGTGACTCTGCTACAATGTCTGTTTTTTATTTTTGTCAAGATGGTACTCAAAGGTCAAACTGCAAAGCAGAGGTCAGGAAATTATGGATGGACTGAAGATGGCCTTTGCTGGCAAGTTCAAAATCCAAATACTGTACCTTATGTAAAATCATACAATGTTAGTGCTCCTCTTAGTTAAAAATGTCTTTGCAGGTGCGCTCAAAAACTACTACAAATTCAACAAATGCTTTCCATCCCGCATCATTGTGTACCGTGATGGAGTGGGGGACGGACAGTTGCACACTGTGGTCAACTATGAGGTGGCCCAGATCATCGACTCCATCAAATCTATGGGCCAAGACTACATGTGTGTGTTCCTTCAGGTGACCTTTGAGTGAACATGACATTTGGTGAACTTCTTTGAATTCATTTTGGCCAGGCCCAAGCTGAGCGTGGTGGTGGTGAAAAAGCGCATCACCTGCAGGTTCTTTGAGCACAGCAGTGGGAAAATCCTCAACCCACCACCAGGGACAGTTGTCGACACTGAGGTCACCCGTCCTGAGTGGTACACTTAAATCTTTTTTCCACATTCATAATATGTGTTTTGTTTGGGAGAACTAGAATGATTTTGACCTTAATTTGTCAGGTATGACTTCTACATTGTGAGCCAGGCAGTCAACATTGGAAGTGTCTCCCCTACTCACTACAATGTTGTGTATGACACCAGTGGACTGAAGCCTGACCATATGCAGCGGCTCACCTACAAGCTCTGCCACATGTACTACAACTGGCAGGCAAGTCACCTTATTCTTTACATTTGAGACCCCTCAACAACAAATACAAACAATTACAATGAAGTGGGGACGTTGTGGGTTAAAAACAAAATACATCCATCCATTTCCTAAACCCGCTCATCCTCACGATGATTTGCAAATTGTTTTCAATCTATATTGAATTGAATTCATTACAAGGAGAAGATATTTTGTCGAGTCATCGATGAATTGGACAGTTTTTTAAATTTTAAGCTTCTATTGAGAAGCTGAATTTCTGAGCATTTGGACAATTTTCAATTAAAAAGTATCTAAAAGATTAGTCTATGATTAATTAGTTGTCGATTAATTATTAAATCTTTTTGTCTGCTATTTTCTGTCTTATGGATGTTTAACAAATTGAAATCCAAATCGCAACTATGAGGCAGACATGCGAATCACTTGAAGACCATGCTGCAGTAGTTTCCATCATAAAAAAAAGCATACCACACTTAGCTTTTTGTGAGTTTTCCTCATAAACTCTTTACTTTTGTTTTTAGGGGATCATTGCAGTCCCTGCGCCTTGCCAATA
This sequence comes from Festucalex cinctus, assembly GCF_051991245.1. Taxonomy (NCBI): domain Eukaryota; kingdom Metazoa; phylum Chordata; class Actinopteri; order Syngnathiformes; family Syngnathidae; genus Festucalex; species Festucalex cinctus. The sequence continues at coordinate 30,833,080 of NC_135415.1, read as the reverse complement.
TGCGCACAAGTTGGCCTTCCTTGTTGGTCAAAGCCTCCACAGGGAGCCCAACATAGAGCTGGATGACCTCCTCTTTTATTTGTAGAGAGGAAGGATGGATGCCTGTTTGGTTGTTTGTTCATACGTTGTGCAAGTTAGTTAATTGCATGCCCTTTGTAGCCTTGAGGCCTCCGTCTGAACCGTTGTAAACAGAGGATCTGTTCGCCTTGTATTTTTTCCAGATATTTTTATTGTATTTTTTTTTACTAACATGGCCCATTTTCAAGAAGGAATATGTTGGCAGTGTAAAAAACAACAACAAAAGACTAGGATATTTTGTCTTAGGCTTTTATACCCTGTTTGATATTGTAGTAGCATACCTAATTCACCCAAACATACCTTTTTCATCTTAGAGGTGGATGATCTCTTGTTGAGAGGAAGGATGCTTGCTCAGTTGATAATTCTTTTTGTTTGGTAAAATGTGAATTGCCTTGCTTTGCGTAAGGTATTTTTCTTTTTGAAGGACCTCGGGTGGAGGAGTTTATAATATGCCGCAATGTCTGCCATCTTGAAGTTTTGTTAATATTGACTGAACACATTAAAAGTTGGCGGGAATAAAAGTGTCATTTCTTCTTAGTCAATCAAACATGTTAATGTTACAAAATATCAAATTTATTTAGAAAAGATTGCACATGCACCCACACAGCAGTTTGAATCCATCAATATAGGCTGATTATTCATATCATAAAGCGAGCTCACATTGCAAACTAAAAGGTCTTCACACCATGAGACACGCTTGCACTGCTTAATTATAAAGTGAATATACAAAAAGGCAGTTTGAAAATCAAGTATAAACATTTATAAACAATTTACAAAAGAGAGCAACAGTCACACAAATGTTTGGAAGCGATGTGGACTAAGCAAACTATTGGTCTAAGTATCATGTAACAGGTTGACAAAATTCTCAATAAGTGATTGCTTTGCTTACATTTGATCTTTCTTTTGGCAGTTAAAGTATTTGTCGGTGTTGGTGTCCCTTTTGATACATGAGGATGGAATAACGGTTCAATGATGCTCATTGCACTGTTGTGGGGGACAGCTAAAATACATTGGCTTTCAACTGATCATACATTCACTACACAGTATAAGGAGTGTGGCTATACAGTAATGTACAGTACTCGCGTCCTGCATCTGCGTGTCAGGCTCAAACGTTTCCAATGAAGCGGGTAGTGGGGCTGGGAAGAGGTAGTAGCCTTTTTTTTTTCAGTTGGACTCCGCTGCCAAGCCATTCTCCGAAGAGTCATCAAATATTGGAAGTGATCATTTTTAATGTATATACTTTTTTGGCATTTTAAATTCATCAGCAAAGGACTCTTGGATGTTTAAATATAAAATCTGATTCTAAAAGGATATTTACCGTAGCCTGGACTTGGAATGCCACAAGATTTTCTAAACACAAATGAGACGTCTGCATGAACATGGTAGCGCTGTTTGACAAAAAATAAAGATTATAAGGCAAGTAGATGTATGTTTGACCTATGAGACGGAAGTGGCTAGAGACCCTGTTGCTTGGACGATGTGCTTATGTTGACAGGGACATCTAGAGTTGTTGACACGGTACTTGGGAACTGCTTACGAATGCACGGCAAGCATACTGACCGGTGCCGCTAAACGAGAGCCATACACCCACTTTCCACAAGTAACTTGACAAGGATTTATTAAAGTCACGGACCAAATGCCACCTGTCCAGTCTCAAAAATAGGTCAGGTTGTCTAATTAACAGCGCCAGGCAACAGTTTCTACCCTTTGGAGTGCAGTCCTTTTTGTCTTTTCGGAGGTGTGCGTGTCCATTGGGGCCCTGCTGGATGTGCGGCTGCACTCTGGGAAAGTCTGCTCCTCTGGGCCGAGCCCATTTGTCCCACGGAACCTAACGGGAGACCCGTAGGGTGTTAAAAAGCCAGCTGTCGGTCACGCCATCGGTGAGCTCAAGTCTAGCTCGAGAAGCACTCAAGAGGCCCTGCAGAGTAAAAACACTGCTTTCTTGTTTCTGTAAGAAGCTGCCCGCATTGAACAACAACACAGCGGAAGCGTCAATTAACTTCCACTATCGAGACATTTCCCAAATCACGGCAGCTCCTTACACAAATACATTTGCGTTTGGAGACAAGAGGGACGTCACACATTCACTTGTTAAATACAGTACATGGAGCTATAGAGACTAGTAGAGATACAAACTGGGTGTACAGTACAGAGAAATGACTAGTCACGACTCATTTCTGTCATCATAAGCTAAAAGGCTTCTTCAAGTTGCACTTCAGGAAGACAGACAGGGTACAGTACCGAGATACATTATGGTCTGGTTGAGTTGCAATGTTTGGACAAAAGTATCGAGACACCTCTGCATCACTTGAAGCTTCGTTTTGGATGACGCTCTGCAAAAAGTATGGGAAATTCAGCTTTTAGGTCAAATTTCAGGATAAACCTAAAACACACCTAATGAAACCTCAAACCTTTTAAATGCTCATCGTGCTTGCCAAGACAATTTCTATGGATATGTGAGATGACCTACTGTGGGAGTGGTCATTAAACGCACCTAGAGTCAATTTCCAAACGTGATTACGCGACAGGCTACTTGCTGTCTTTTGCTACTTGACACAGCTATCGATCGTTGAAGGCATAAACTATGTTTATGAAGCTGAAAATCAGAAAAACTATTCCAGTATTCAAATGATATTCCATCACATTTTGAAAAAGAAAATCCTCACAAATCAAAATTACAGTCTAATGCCTTTTAATGAGCGGAGAGCTTGCATGACCACCATATTGATTAATTGTGAATCTCAGAAATGTCCACAGGAATGAATTTGACAGTTACATTTATTTTAAATCGTTTTTGATCATATGGATCACTATAACTGTGTGATTGACATATACATATAGCCCAAACAATTGGTTTGCTGTCTGGACTAACGAAGCAGCGGTCTGGCCACCCCAGCAAGAAGTACTGAAACACGATATAGTTTTGCATTCAAAAGTATAAGAGGTCACATTAAATAAAACTGTAAAGGTTATAATAGTGCATTTTCAGGTTTATGAAATTTCACCTGAAAGCTGAGTATCCTGTACTTTTGGTGAGAAGTTTTCAACTTTGTGAAACTCTTAAGACGAGTGAAAGTTCATCGGCATAAAGAGAAGAGCACGTCCATTTTGTTTTTAACTTGCTGCAGGTGTGATGGGAAGGTGTCTTGAAACTTTAGCCCATTCTGTCGGACTTTCTTTCTCCAGAATTTAAAATGTTTGAGGGTTTTTCTTATGAGAAGAAACATCGTGGACACATTGTGTGGTCAAGTTGAGCAGTTTCTACAACATCTGGCCACAATTTCTAATCCATAACTTCCATAAAGTCCACTGTTGTATTTTTTTTAAAAGAAAATCTTTGCAATTCAAATTGCATTTGATTTTCGTGAATGTATTTGCATAGACGTATCTGCTTCCTAAGCCCTATTCTGGACATATTGTAATTGCCACGTGCCGTTTTATCTGCAAGGTTGCGACATCTGAGGGATGGGGACAGTGCAAAATTGCCTTTTAGCTTAGAAAGGAGTTACAGCAGGAGACTCATTTGAGGAGACAGACATCGTCATGTACAACACTCGGAGGAGAAACAACTGAAGATACCACACGTCTTTGTCTAATGCATTGGCTGGGGTTACTGTCGCCTAGCAACGCACGGTCAAAACGGCATGTTGAGATTTTGGGGCTAACAAGCCGCACCCTGCCGAGCCTGGCCCCTAGTAATGCAGCATTGGGAAAAGGAATGGCAAATAAGTGGACATGTTGCATACCAGAGACTAAGGGGGGGGGGGACCCATGTCATCTGCATTAGACGAGGGGGAGCGTAATCTTGGTATCCTCAGTTGCTCACTTACGTGACGGAAACACAGCCTTTAAGGTGTGAAATGAACACTCTTCTTCTGTTTTGCCAAGCAGGTGAGGAAAAGAAATAACATGGTGATGGAATTTCAATAGTTGGCACGATTTAAAAAAAAAAAAAAAAAAAAAAAGGCAATACAGAAAAATATGACTGCACCTAGTTTTGAAATAATTGCATATTTGTTACATAAAAACATCACATTAAAAAAAAAAAAAAAGTCTAATTGTAACAGGACTACATTATAAGAAAGAAATAACACCATTAAAAAAAAAAGGCATTCAGAAGCATGTACAAAGGAGTTTTTTTCTTTTCAGAAAATGTTGAAAAATTCATGCTTGTCAACTTTTAAATCATGCTGGCCTACACAATATGGGGTCATTTTTTAGTACAGCAAAAGTAATCTTATCAGAAAGAAACAAAATGGTGTTTAACTGCTGTTTCTGAGACACAACAATTACCAAAGTTTATATTAATTGAAAATGCTTCATAAATTATATATATATATATATATATATATATATATATATATATATATATATATATATAATATGTATGTATTTATATATATATTTATATATATATATATATATATATATATATATATATATATATATATATATATATATATATAATATGTATATATAGTTACAGAGCTTTCGACATAAAAATAGTTCTGCCAAGTAGTCGTCTTAAAAGTTTTTATTGATGGTACATCTATTTATTTACATCATCAGCCAAAATGTCCTTTTGCACTATTGATCAATGACACACGCCCGCACACACAACAAAAGAGGGGAGAAGAAAACGGGAGCCGGAGTAAGAGTAAACAAAACGACAAGAGGCCTAGTACTGAGAAGGAGCATGTACCCTTTTGGTCTTTATCCGCGTGGGAGTGTCCTGGGGGTATCGTGATCGTGATGGCGAGTCCGTGAGAAAAACCTCGACGTCATCAGGCACTTCTTCGAGAAAGTTGGAAGGAACAAGTCCGTTGTGTCCGTTGAGCTCACCCTAAGGATTGTTTAAGTGGACACTTATTTGCAAACATTTTGGACTGGAAGAATGACAAAGATGCACATTATACTCCCCCCCAACCACGACAAATATTTTTTTTTTTGTGTGTGTGTTTTTGTTGATTTTACATGTAACTGCCTTCAAAATTAATTAATTTTGCCACACGCCATGACATAACCTGTGCTCAGGTAACGACCAATCAGGGCTCAGTTTGCTGACCAAACCCAGAAAACAGGTGAGCCTTGATTGTTACCTATTTCCTCAGCGCAGGTGATGGCAGCTTCAGTCGACAGCAAGTGAATGGAAAAATGTGTTTTGAAAGATATTATTTGTACATGTAAAACAATGAAGTCACGAAATTAATTGTGGACAAAATATTACCTTTTTATTGCTGAAAATGGCTCAATAAATCAAGTAAGGAATTGCAAGGTGTGCATTTCCCCCAGTAGAGGGTGCTAGTGAGCTATAGAGGAGGCTTGGCATAAGGTACAACTGAAAAACACTTATCCAAACATTTATACAATGATAGTGTTGTTGTTTTTGTGTGTGTGTTAATCAAATATATGAAATAAAAGAAAAAGAAGTGAAGAAGACAATTCATACTGGATTAAATTTCTCCTGGTGAGACCAAATGTGTTTTTATGTGAAACTAATCATTTCTAGCTGTTACAATTTTTCTTTAAATGTTTGAAATGGAAATTTAAAAACAGCCACTTACATAATAAAATCCATCTTCATCTATTTCCCCAAAAACTGTGATGACATCCCCAGCACAGAAAGTCAATTCAGCCTGTTGGAAAGGAAAAAATCAGCACACGAAACCTATTACGTTTATGTCATTACAAACTTTGTAAAAAAAAAATAAAAAATAAATCACATCTATTTGGGGGGGGGGGACTAGGAAGTGTGTGAAACGTGTCCTCCAAATTAATGTGAAGCATCATCACATTAATGGACACCGGTGTCAATTGGACTGGAGTAACTGAAAACACACGTTGGGAATATTGAAGAGAGGGTGGCAGCAAACCGGGCACATCCCGGTCATATTACAGAAAATGTACAGCATGTGGCAGACAGGTCGACACAAAGACCACAGTGAGGAGGGGGAGACGCTAGCTCAGGCAGGATTCTATGAATAGAATTAGCGAGCGACTTGAACTCAGAGCCGCGAACGCCACCATCTCCTTCAGACTCCGACACTTAAGGAAGGAAAAGACACACAGAGCAGACAGCGACACGTCCTCCTCGCCCTCACTCACCTCGTCATCTAGTCTGTTGCCCTCATACTGTGTCGGTGGGTGGGAGGGCCAATAGAAAGGTCAGAGTAAGTACAAACCAAGGGATGGAGAAAAAAAAAAAAAAACAGTTTGCGAAAAGTTTGACCCTAACTTTTCTAAAGGCAGTCTAACTTGTGAGATTACAGGGTCATTTTTTTTTTTTTTTTTCATTACAAATGTCTTAAACAGTAAGCCTATTATGCCATGAGAAGCTAAACTATGTTGAGTTATAGACAGATGATGATAATGTGTGGTCAAGACAATGTGGACAACTTTAACTGTGTAAAGCAATGTGACAAGATCCACTTAAAAAAAAAAAAAAAAAAAAAAATGCCAGTCTGTCAAAATGCTGAGTGGTTTGAATAGCCACTTCAACCTGAGTACCACATTCCAAAAAAAGAAAGAAAGAAGATAATTCAGAGAAACTGAAGGTTTTTATTTCGTGTGAATCATGTTGACCTTTGTTTTTGTTTTTGTTTTTAATTTAGCTAGTTTTATTTTTTACAGTAAGCTTGTCATGTTTTCAAAAATAGGTTTAGTTTAGTTGTAACTAGTTTTAGTATTGGTTTTAGTTTTTTTAATATATGTCGTGTTTTTCGAGTGCAGATAACGAAAAATACACTTTTGCGATAAAAGTAAACTAAAATTCTCAAACGAGTGTTTGTCCTTCCTTCTTCGGTTTAGGCAACACATGCAGCAATAAAGAAATAAATACATTCAAAATGAGCCCTCATACAGCTCATACATATGTGATATTAATTGACAAGGTGAAAATGAATGGCATTGCAATAGTTTTGGTTATTTTTATAAATATAAGATGTGATTTCAGTTAGTTGTTATTTCTTTAAAAGCATGTTTGCCTTTTATTTTACTTCACAATTTTTTTTTTTTCAATTTTGTTATTATTTTGTTAGTTTTTGTCAACTATAACGACCTTGGTCGAAAGCAATGACTTTTTTGGGGGGGAAAAGATTTGGTGCCGTATCGCCTTGTTAAAGTCCAGTCAAAAAACACTTTCAAATTAGAATACTCAGGGGACCTCTTCTCTGATTGGATGGAAGTTTCACTTAAAAATATCCACCAATAACCAAGCCGGAATTCCAAATCAACGGGTCAAAAATGATTGCAACATTTCAAATGGTGTCAATTGCGCAATGCTGGTGGCCACTTGTCACGTTGCTACTGTATATGATGACAGTACCTCGATGTCAATGTTTGGGGAACTCTCTCTTGGGTCGTAGTCATACAGTGCGACCATTCTGCGGGTTGACATCGGATGCTGACGCCCACTCCGTCTGTTCCTCTCTGTGAAACGGTCGTTCCAAAAAAAGAACATTCGAAATACCATTATACATTTTTAGTGGGTTTGGGTTGTACATTTGACCACGTGAAAGGATCTCAATACAGTAATGCAATCATTTTAACGATTAGGATGTGTAGCAAATACTACAAAAAAAGTGGGCTGAAGTATGCATCTAAAGTGATCATGCATACAGATGTTTCAACACAGATTTGTATAAACTAATGTCCAACAACTTCAGCTGAGCTCCAGGCAGCTTTAACTCATTCACTGCCATTGACTGAAAAAGACGTCAAATGATGCATTTTTTTTTTTTTTTTTTGCTGGTCTGGCAATGAATGTGTTAAAAGGCAGAAAATATTCCAAATAAAGAAGAACAAGTAGGAAGCAGAGGACAGGACACAGACCTCGCTTGGACTTTCTGGACCTGCGATTTATTGCGCGCCCGTCTTTGAAACGATCACAGCTTACTTCACAGGAAAGAAGAACATCCAAAATGGGAAAAGTTGAGGGGAAATAAAAGCAGCTGAGAATCAAGCAAGAGACAACATCATACTGCTTGCTCACCTAACTTGTCCACAGGAGTGTTGAGTGGGAGAAAGCCCTGTTTGAGTAGCTGGCCCATCATGTTTCCATCCTCCGTTTGGATTTCAGAGACCATGTTGCAAGGAATCAAACCCACTCGATCTCGGATTTCTGCCCTGTAGAAGCCGTCTGTGTCTTTATTCCCAAACACCTAAAAAGGGAAACGATTAGAGGACGGTGTACGATAACTGAAGTGAACGATGACAGAATCCTTCCTTCTGGAAGGAAACAAAACTTTTAGGACTTCAACAGAAACAAGTGGAATTAGAATTTGGCAGAAACCTTTTAGCATATACTTCTGTGCTTAACTGATATTGCGGAATTTTGTGGCTCTCACCTTGATGACCTGGCCCTCCTTAAACGGAAGCTCCTCGTCAGCAGCATCGGGGTTGGGAGACATGGACAGCGGGTCGTAGTCAAATAGGGCCACGAAAACACGCGTCAGCTCGTCCGCTTCCGACTCGTCAAAGTAATCCATGGAACGGCGTCCGCGCCCGTGCCTGCGTCCGCCATAGCTGTCTGAAACACAGAGGAGGCCTCTGCTGCTACTACCGGCCTTAAACAGCCACACTTGGCTGCAGGGGGCAATGAGAGCAGAAGATGTCTGTTTGTTAGAGCCGGCGGGGGAGGACGCGACATGCATGTGTGCATCAAAGAGCCAAATGCCATGAGAACGATTTTATTCGATTCAATCCGAATTTGAGAAGTAACAAAATGGACTCTTTCCTCACACATATGTGCTCGGCTGTACGCGGGACATCACAGCATACAGTCAGAAAAAAAAACATGTTAAGCAGCTTTTGGCTGAAGGGAAAACCGAACGATGTGCAATATGAGGACAAAACAAGAAGCAAAAGCGCGGTTGCTCATTGCTGTTTCACTGCCTTATCTCACAAAGGACAAAGCATGCCTTCCTTGGTTTGGACATAACGACGAAAGCATTCCTACATCCACTATTGGAAATATCATGCTTGTGTGCCATGTATGAAAACAACTGGAAGCAAAAGGGCAGCAGACACCCATTCCAAACAGAAAACACAATAAATAGCCTAATCGGCAAAGGTTGCGTCAAGGCAACTGGAACATTGTTTGTTTGAATTGTGGCCATGGAAGAAAAGTACTGTGCTCCTTAAATCATTAGCTCCCAAAGACGTATAAATATGTTCTACTTTAAATATTACCAGTGTCCCAAAGGCGTAGTTATACGTTTTTTTAATTATTATTTTATTTTTTTTATGCTAGAGCATACAGAAGGCTTTGATGAAGCCTCTGAACTGCAGCTAACGGTTGAAGCAATGGTAGCTATTACAAAAACGGCCAGCAGGTGGCAGCAGAGTATAAGGGATCAACCAGGGCCATGTTGCAACAAGCCGTTTTCCTCCACAGTTTTTAACAGATTTGTGAATAATGATGAAACCGAGCTATATTGTAATGCTAATTGGTGCGTGAGTAAATGAACTAACTGATTTTCCCATTCTCTGCCTTTTTTCCGGCATTGTCAAGGTGAACTCTTGGTGAGAAAGCTGCGGCCACATACCATATTGATCCTCTGAGGACATAGATGACCATATCCTTCGTCGAGCTACACTGCCATAGTAAACATCCTCCTTGACAGGTGAGGGGTTCCCCTCACTCCCCTCAGTGTTACTGTCCATGGTGATCTCTACAGAAGACACCAATCACAGCAATATGGTCAGAGATTTTCACACATACACAATCTGCTCAATCACACGGCCCCACTCAATCATGCTGGATGAAGAAGTTGTCCGAGGGGAGGGCCGGGGGAAGTGGAAAACACGAGGCAATAGGGACTCATTTTTGGAGTCATGTAAAACAGCAATGCTTTGCACTGTTGCCCGACTATAAACACAGCTTAGCGGTGTAACTTTTATCTAACGTTTGGCCAGTCCAGCTCATGACCATGTATATCTACTTGCCAACATAAAAGGGGCCACGAGATGTTAATGCGCTATGGAAGTGATGTTACAGCTCGGCTCACGTGGGGAAGGGAGACACACGGTATTGACATCGCAACAGACATCAGTGGCCCTCTAAAGGTCGGGATGGGGCGTTTCCTCATTTTCGGTGACCTCACTAACCAATGGATGGGATGGGCCGTCGCTGAGGGGGGGCGCCGATGTGAACCGGCCTCCGCCCTGTATGGTCCAGACGGTTGGCGTTTCCATGAGATGGCGAGTTTCCAATCAGCTTTAGAATAAGAAAAGACAAACAGTTACAACAATAAGACAACCACAATTAGGGGAAAAAAATGTATCATTTGAAACAATTAAATAAAAAAAATCCCACAAGTTTGTCAAAACAACTTAAAAGCCAAAAGAGCAAATGATCGAGTCCATTTGTCCTTAGGAAGGCTAAATTATAGAAAAAACAAAACAAAGTATAAACAAACAAGTAAATCAAATCAAGCCCCAACATGACACCATGGATTGGGGTTAGTAGGGCCACATGTTCAACTAAAGACCATTTGTTTGCTTTGTTTTGTTCTGTGCATGTCAGCTCCAGGACAAGAAGGAAATGATTCACGAAGTTGTTGCAAAAAAAATAACTCACGTTTTGCTTTATCTTCAGCATGGTAACCATGACAATCAATCAAGTACAACAGTATAACAAAAAGGTAATGAAGTTCTTTTTTTTTTCTTTTTCTTTTTTTAAACTAAGGTGGATTAAGGGAAAGTCAACCCAAGGATTGTAATTACATTGTTTTATGCAGTCCCACTAGTCTAAACACAGTATTCTGATTACTATTGTGTATGTGGAATATGATGAAAGCGGCGGCAAAATCTACCCATTTTTAATCCATTTTAGTGGGTGGCCATTTTTGTCATTTGTTGTCAACTGTAAATATCACAGGTATGACTGAGGTAACGACCAATCACGACTCACTTGTTTTCTGAGTTTGGTCATGTGACATTCACAAGCTGAGCCGTGATTGGTTGTTACCCGAGTTACGCTCAACTGTGATGTCATTTTAAGTTGACGGCAAGAGACAAAATGGCCGCCCCAAAAGAGTGATTAAAATGGATGGATTTTGCTGCTTAATCCACAAATGCAATATTAATTAGACGGCTGCATTTAGACTAGTCAGGGCACATACAACATATTATTGTAATTTGTGAAGACATTCCTTGGGTTGACTTCCCCTTAAGGCGGACGGATGTATTAACTGCAGGACGGCAAGCAATTGAGACATCTATCGGGTGTGTGTGTGATGACATTCTGCAAAAAAAAAAAAAAAAAAGAGCACATGATTCCGGTGCAAGACTTATTGCTACGTTCAGACCAACAGTGGGGGAGGCGTTTCCGGCGGCGCAGTTGCATCGTAGTCGATGGACTTTGCGGTTGAGGTGCCCAACGGTGTGTTTGGGATGTTTCCGGCGAGCAGACAAAACACAAGGAAGCGCTTGTGTGCAGAACGTGTAGCATAGCAATGGAGGTTAGCTTGATTGTCGCGGTTTTGCAGGCACCCGGAGCTATACGACACGACAATCTACGTGTACCGGGACTGGGCCAAAAAAAAGGAGATTGCTTGGAGGAAGAAGTGTGGAGGTCGGCTTATCTGGTGTGTTTTGTTTGTTTAACTCATTCACTCGCCGCCATTTTCACATTTCGCAATCCCGTTCGCTCCCGGCTGTTTTACTGGATTTTGACTGATTTTGCAAGGCCCACAGAATATTGTGTTCTATTGCTATAAAAGCATGGACCCTACCAAAAGAAATATTAAAGTCTCTTCTTCCATCAGGAAAAAAAAAATATGTTTCTATCTGTTTCCGTTTTGCAGCAATTAGCATGAGAAGAGAGCTAAGTTTCATCAGTTTTCACAAATCTATTTAAAATTGTAAGTAATTGAGCTTTTTTTTCGACATGGCCCTGGTTGATCTCCTTTGCTCTGCTGCCACCTGTTGGCCGTTTGTGTAATAACTACCATTTCTGCAACCGTTCTTTGCAGTTGAGAGGCTGCATCAAAGCCTTCTGTATGCTCTAGCATAAAAACAAAAAAACGTATAAATACGTCTTTGGGACACTTACATTAAAAAAAAAGGTATTTACATGTTATTGGGAGTAAATGAGTTAATTGTTGAAGTGTGAAGCAAGCTAGCAATGCTACAATAAAGTTAACGCTACCCACCGAAGCGGAAATCCCTCTCCTCTTACTCCGTTGCGGCACAGAGCGAAATAAATCCCATTGGAAAACACCGTGAAAAAAACACATGCGAGACCAGCCATATTTTTGGTTTGGTCTGAACGTAGCATTATGGTGTAAACTCACCACACTTTGCACAGTGAAGCAATTTAGCAACTGCTGTCCTTTAAATAGAACCATTATCCAAAAAGACATGACAACTCAAAACTGGTTAAAATGGCCTTTAGGGAAATAAAAGTTTGGCTGTATATTTAAAAAAAAAAAAGAAAAAAGAAGAAGAAGAAGAACACCTGTCAGTCAGAGAAAAAGCAAAGTAACTTTCACAAAAGAACATAAAATCAGACCAACCATGATGAAAATGAAGCCATCAAATGATTAGAACGGGGATAATCATGACAAAACACAGACAACATTGAGAAAGCAAAAATGGCTGCAGCTTGCTGATTGTGAAGTACAGCAGAAAGTTCGAGTCACACACCAGCGACTGGTCCCAGCGGAGCCTGGACAAAGACTGGGCCCGAGCCTCCCTGTGAGGGCCGTAATAGACTCTGTCCAACTCGTTCAGCCTGGCCTCACTCAGGGTCCCCTCCCGGGAGTAGTTCCGCGGCCCAAAGTGTTCCCGGTTTTTAAAGTCACCGGTGTGGACTGACTTTGCGGAGGTCGCCGGAATGTCAGCAAACTCCTCCTCGACGCTGCACTGGCGCGTCAAAGTTCTCTTACGGCCCATGGCAAGCGCTCGCCTTTCTACCGGACCTTCACAGTGGATGATGCGCATGGGACCGCCGTGGGTGTAGCAACCTCGATGACCCCTGCCCAGAGACCCTTCTTCCTCACTCCCGCAGTCCAAACCGCTGTCGGGGCTCTTGGTGTTCTGGCGGTTGGCTCGGCCCAGGAGGCGCTCGTCCGCGTGGCAGTAGTAGCGGATGTCGGCGAAGCGAGGCGAAGAGCGCTGGCGCTGCAAATGGCGGAGGCTCCTGCCGGAGGCGACGCGGTCGCGCTCGCGACCGTCACGGCCGTAGGTCCCGCGCCCGGCGCGCGGCGTTCCCGGCCGCCCGTCTTCCTCGAAGCGCAGGCGCTGGCCCATGTTGTCCACGCCGTCCGTCTCTTCCTCCACCTCCGGGATGCTGTGGAGACGCTTGCTCCGGAGCGACTTCTGCTTCACCACCTCTCGCTGCAGGTCCCAGCAGTCCCTTTCCTCGGCGAGGTCCTGACGCTTATAGTACGCCTCCGCGAAGCAAAAGTTCCACACGTTTTTCACAGTTCAGCGAGTCAGTTCAAAAGGTTCGGTTTAGTGTTTCGGAAGGGGAGTTGACACGTGTTTGAAGGTTTTAACACAGGCAGGAAACAACACAACATGTGAATAGAGTAAATGGGGGGGAAAGACAAAATAAAGACATAATTAGTTATTTGTGGCAGTAAAGCAACTCATGCAGTCTCATTCCGTGAAGAGGAAATGGCATGCTCTGAACAGGAATCTGTGAAAAAATGGAGTGAAAGCTGACAAACAAAATGTGGACACAAAAAAAAAAGGGACATTTGCTCACGAGGAGTGTGAAATAAAAAGGATAAAAGGGGTTTACTCGTAAGAGGGGTAAGAGAAGAGAGAAATCAATTGTAATAATCAGTCATAAACCAATGAGAAGTTGAGGGCATAGATGTGCTACTTAACATAGTATAGGGTGACCAGACATCCCGTTTAAACGGGACTAGTCAGACAGTCTTGGTTTTGAGGGTTGCGTTTCGTCAGCCCCATTATTTTGTCGCACTTTTTTTCCCATCCAGTCAGCAAGCCAATTGTTTGGGAAATCTGCATGTCAATCGTACAGTTGTCATAGCGATTCCTCCAAGAAACAAATTCAAAATGACTTTAACTGTTAAATCGCTGGCAGGTATGTTTTCGTCTTCGCGTCCTTCCTATGTCCTTCGTCATAGGAAATGTCACCGTCCTGTTAGCCTCGTCCTCTCCAATGCAAGCGGAGCTTTTCTGGTGGCACATTTTCACTGTTTCCACACACGCAAATAACATTAACCACTAGGTGGTGCAACGACACAACTTAACCACTGGGTGGTGCGCTAACACAATGAACAAACTGAACAGTAAACATAACAATTTAGCATTAGCTAAATGCTAAACCTCTTTCAACTATAACCACTTGAAATATCAAAGCATATGTAGGAATGGGAAAAAAAAAAAAAAAGATTTGTTGGTTTGTTATGATTGGTAGATGTGGCTGTTTGAAAGCGCTATACAAATAAAGATAACTTGACTTAAAGTAATAACACAACCAGATTGACTAACAAATTTTCTTGACCGCTTATTCCTTACAAGGGTCGCGTGGGGTGCTGGAGCCTCTCCCAGCTGGCTATGGGCAGTAGGCGGGGTACACCCTGAACTGGTTGCCAGCCAATCGCAGGGCAGTTATAAATCGTTCCTGGTGATAATTTATTGTATATTTGATTCTCAATGAAATTGTAGTGTCCCCGGTTTATAATTTTGAAAATCTGGTCACCCTACATAGTAAGCACTTATTTAGTAACAATATACATTTGTCATGTATACAGCAATTCCAACTGTGTTGTAACAGACATAAATAGAGTCGCTCGCCCAAGCCATTCGAATTCCAATTTGTTTAGTTTACATGTAAAATGGAAAATGGCTTTCACCTCACTCTTGTTTTTCTACCTCCAAGGTGCTAAAAGTATTTTTGGGAGGGGGAGGTCATCTACAACAGTTATATACAAGTAAATGGCAATGACAAAACAATAATGGAATTTGATTTAAAAAACAAAGTAAATACATCGATGAATATTGAATAGGTTTCATGAATTTCATATTATTATGCTACATTTTGATTCTAAAGTTTACTCCTGACAGCATGTAACGTGAGATTTTGTTGCCATTATGGTTTTACATCCACACAGAACAAATGAAAACAGAATTGTACTGATAACCAGTGCCAAGAGATCCAAATTAAATATTTGACATGACAGACATGAGCAAAAGTGAATACAGTATTGACATTTAAGTGCTCACTTAAATGAGATTCCCGTGTGCACTTGATATGCCATGACCCTTTGAACTTGTACGTCGCTATCAATTTTGCTTATCACAAAAAAATAAACGAGTCAAACAAAATGCAGCGCAACCCAGAAATGCACATTGTTTTAAGTATTCAGCCTCCATGCTATCAAGATGATTATATATATGTACTGTACGCAGCCATTCTCATGAGCGGAACCGGAGGAGGGAGGGCAGGTTGGCTTAATTCGGTCCAATTAAGGCAGTAGCACTCAGCCAGGCAAAGCCACCGTGGGCCTGCTCGTAAAAACCTTGGCAAGGTGACGCCGACTACCCCGCTGCCCTTTACCCGGCCACCCCCGCAGTGTGTCGCTACAGACCCGAAAGGTGTGCTGTTGTACCTTGAGAGAATTGTGAGAGTTGATGCTCCTCCTGCGACCTTCTTCCAATTGCATCTCGGAATAGAGATCTTCCTCGTCCTCCTCCATGATGTCGGACAAGTCGGATCCCCGGCTGCTCTCCGTGTAGTACTCCTCACTGTGGCTGTACTGGTGGTGGTGATGGTGGTGCTAAGAGGAAAACCAAAACCCCAAAAAAGCGCAATATTACTTTTTTTCCTTTAACGTTCTCTTCAGTTGACTCCAGCTAGAAATGACACTTTTCAATTGAGTGCTCAGGCCTCTTTAACGGAGATTATATGCAGGACAGAATCGAGGAACTCAAGTAGCTATGCGCGCTGCAGCAACAAAATGATTGAATAAAACCTAAAAGATTATTAAAGTGACTTTTGAGTTGCTTATATTCAGGTAGTTGGCTCACTGGGATGTATGAAATTAAACCGCCAAGTCAATATTTTGCTATCTGCCCACTTCTGAAAGTTTGTGAGGGGAATGAGATGTTCTGCACCGCTGTTACGTACAAATGTGGCTTATTTACATAATAAACAGTGTAAAAAAATATGGTTTCATGAGCCAACGGTGGCTTGCTGCATTCATCATTTACAGTATTTGTGTAGGTGGAAACATCACTTGCTCGTGTTATATTCACATAATTGAATTCAGAATTTAATGCTTTTATCATGTCCTTCATATTTAATTCTTTCGTACCGTCAAAAACGTTTAATAACGATGACTAAAATCACGATGTATGTCGCCATAAACGTTAATTGATGTCAACTATGTTTTTTTTTGTTTTGTTTTTTTTAATCAATGGGCAGTGCAACGTCTAATGGAGCGCTGCCTTGTCAATGGGGTTGTGAAATCAAAACACTAACTATGGCCAGCAGATGGCAGCATTGTATCTCTTTACAATGGGCTGCCGGTTTATGAAATTACAATGAAACATGACGAATCTGACCAAATAGAAGCCTTTGTCACGTTAAATTTAATTCACAGAGCATCACTGAACAAAAAATATTCGGGTCAAAGTCACTGTTGTGCACAAAATGTATCTTTTCACAAAAAGCTTGTTTTCTCCTTATTTTTCTATTTTCGTTTGATTGTCACTCAAATTACACATTTTCACATGGTGATTAGACTAAAGAACGGAATAAAGTAGGAAATATCCTTTTTTTTTCTAATGAAAGAATGGAACGCAATATTTCATGTGGTGCCCACCATGTTTATGTAGTAATAGCGCACAATATTCTGTTTGCCTTGAAAGATGAGTTGAAATGCTTGAAATTGGATGGCACTGTCTGGGTTGTTTTTTTGTTGTTGTTTTGTTTTGTTTTTTTTGCTAGCGTGTGGCAGTAAAATAGTTCAGAAGAATGAATGTGTCCTAACTGATCTATATCGGATCGAATTGAATTGTATCGAATCGAATCAAACGAAACTGTCATGACTCAAATCGAATCATTTGAGGAAATTAGAATCGATGCCCTGAGCAAAAGCGTAATCGTGAGTGCACAACATTCATGAGAGTGAATTTTAAAGAAGTACTTTCTCACACTACACTTGACATTAAAAACAGAACACGTGTCGTATTAATACCTGTCGTCCCAATTCAGAGCCTCGAAGAAATTCATCCACCGAAGCTCCTCTTCTTCTTGCGTGAGGAGAATCGTAACCGTCCTCCTCCTCGTCAGAGTTAAGCGGCCGCTCGCTGAAGATGTTCCTCTTCTCCGCCTGATAAGAAATATCAGATCACGCATGTGTGTCAACTTGTTTCTCAAAAAGGTTTGAATCTTTGTCCTTGTGCCGTCTTATCGAAGTAGTTCAATGACCGTATTTTCCGCATTATAAGGCGCACCTAAAAGCCTTCAATTTTGTCAAAATCTGACCATGCGCCTTATATATGGATCAATATGGAGCCGCAACAGGTCTCGCTGTCAAGACGCTATCGGTGACCCTGCACGATCGGAGATTCCGCCATCTTGGATCGCTAACACTAATACTTTCCCTCAGAGAAAATAATAAAACAGCTTTTTATTCATTTTGGGAGTAA
Source organism: Festucalex cinctus (assembly GCF_051991245.1). NCBI lineage: Eukaryota > Metazoa > Chordata > Actinopteri > Syngnathiformes > Syngnathidae > Festucalex > Festucalex cinctus. The sequence goes on along the minus strand of NC_135415.1, from coordinate 30,815,368 downwards.
CTGGAGTTGTCAGAAAGCTGCTTTGTAATCTATTCATAAAGTTTGACTGACCTAGCTGACTGTTTTGTTGACGTCCCCTTTAGCGCAGCACCATCTAATGGATGCATAACGTAACCCCAGACTCTACTGTAGCGCCTTATATATGGAAAAAGTTTGAAAATATGTCATTCGTTGACGGTGCGCCTTATAGTGCGTAAACTACGGTAGTTACAGCGTATGTTGCCTTTTTTCCTCGTACCCTGTTGCCTTCGGCAAACACTCTCTGGGCAGCTTCCCTGGCCATGGCCTTGGCGATGGTGTTGGGGATGGGGACTCCCTGAGGCTGCGGCAGGATCCTCTGAGGAGAGGGCGAGCGCCGCGTCTGGAAGGGCGGCGGCTCCAAGTTGGCTCCGCCGCCGGCGCGCATGGGAGGCAGCGGGGACGGGGAGCGTTCCCAAGGCCGCACGCTCGCCTCGTGCTCTTTGGTTTCTGGCTCTCTGGCACTTATGAGCGCTTTGGACTTGGGCGCGGGCTGGCGCTGGAACGGAGGAGGACTGGCGTGGGGCGGGGGGTGACAGATGGGCTGGGCTCGGGGCAGAGGCTGCACCTGTGGCTGGGGATGAATTGGCGGATACGTGGACGGATACGGAGGGTGCGTTTGGGAGAGGGCCGGGTGGGACGGCGGCTGGGGCAACGTGTGCGGCGGCCCGGTAGTTCCATGCGACAGGCGAGGGGAGCCCAAGAGATTATGCGGGATGACGGCCACCGGCGAATCCTGGGACTCTCCTTGTGTTGATAACGTCCTTACAATGACCTCCCTGGCCTCCAGGCCTTGGATTCTGTTTAACTCCACTGTCACATAGTCTGCTGTGGGGTACAAGACCTCTGCAATCTACAACAAACAACCACAGCGTCAACAATTTACTTTACATTACTGTTGATTTTATCCGCCATTTTTAAATGTAGTCTCAGTTTTAGTCCAGTTTCAATCATCCATCCATCCATTTTCTTGACCGATTATTTCCCACAAGGGTCACGGGGGGGTTGCTGGAGCCTATCTCAGCTGGCTCTGGGCAGTAGGCGGGGGACACCCTGCGACTGGTTGCCAACCAATCGCAGGGCACAGTTTCAATCGTGCTTTTCAAATTCATCAATTTTTTAGTCGACTATAAAATCGAGCATTTTCGTCTTTATTTTAATCCAAGAAAACCTCATTGCATTCATCTAGTTTTAGTCACCAAAAACTCAACGTTTTGGACAACCATTTTACCCCTGTATAATTATTAATTATAATTAATGATTTAACATTAAATTTCTCTCACCATTTTAATAAAAAATAACTTCACACACAATTACAGGATCAACAACAACTCTAGTTTCAGATAGTGTTAGTAAATTAGCCAGCGGTCGGATTAACATTATTGTTGGAACGTTAAAGCCGTTAGATTAATGTTACTTTATAACTATAATTTACTTTTTCTTTAACTTCCACTTTGAACCCTCCATGTGTTTGTGCATGTTGCACTCGCCAGCTGCAGATTTGCAAGGGGATCATTTCACTGTGTGTCACATGACAGTGTCACAGCAACAGATGAGCACAGACAAGGTTTTACAAAATCATATAATTTTCATCCACAGATTTTAGTCCAGTTCTTATTAAGTGAAGGACATTTTTGTCTTGCCCTGCGACTGGCTGGAAACCAGTTCGGGGTGTAGCCCGCCTACTGGCCGGAGCCAGCTGGGATAGGCTCCAGCACCCCAGCGACCCTTGTGAGGAGCGAGCGGTTAAGAGGATGGACGGACGGATGGACGACATTTTCGTCTTGTCTTCATTAGTCGACGAAAAAGCATACTGATGTTATTTTATTGTTTTTATTAATGAGGGTTTTAGTTGCTTCTTGTTGGAGAACAGCAAGTTGTGCAAAAAAAAAAAAAAAAGATCTGACACATTCAATAGTTCACCTGGAAAGTGTAGAGTGGAAAAAAAAAAAAAAGATGATGAACATGGTGACATGATTTCCTTCCTCCACAAGGTGGCAAAAGAGCACCGCAAAACATTTGGCACAAGAACAAGAAGCCGGCGGTACCTTTTGTCCCTTTGTGCATACAGCATAGCCAATTACGCTGGCACCGTTGGAAGTACCGGCCGAAGTCAGTGGCGGGGGCTTCCATCGAACCTGCAGGACGCCGGGCGTCTGACCACACTGGACCTGAACTTCCTGTGGCGGGAGTGGGGGCCCTGGGGACCGCAAACAAGGGGGGAAATAGTCTTAAAAAACAGAACTAACTTGTGTTAAGCGCACTCCCCTGATGAGTTGAACGCGGATTTTCTTTTCTCAATCCAATTGACCTCCCTTCCATCCATCTTCTACATTGACTTTTACAGTTTGGGGTCAAAGGGCGCTGATGCCCAATGACTGCCGGAAAAGACAAACTGCACAATATGCCAGTTGGCAGTCAATGACAGGGACAACCATTGAAACTGTCACCAACTCACGTTGCTTACACGGAAGCCAGCAACATGTGGGATTCATTTTCTTTATATTTTAGACTGAGTGGTCAGTGATGTTAAAAATATTATATTTCGCTATATAAATGTTACATATTGATGTGACTTCCTCACTATAATTGCAAAACTCCATGAAAGTTTTTCACTTAACTCATTCACTCGCCGCCATTTTCACATTTCGCAATCCCGTTCACTCCCGGCTGTTTTACTGGATTTTGACTGATTTTTCAAGGCCCACAGAATATTGTGTTTTATGGCTATAAAAGCATGGAACCTATCAAAAGAAAGATTAAAGTCTCTTCTTTCATCAGGAAAAAAAAAAGTATGTTTCTATCTGTTTCCGTTTTGCAGCAATTAGCATTAGAAGAGAGCTAAGTTTCATCAGTTTTCACAAATCTATTCAAAATTGTAAGTAATTTAGCTTCTTTTTTTTCTCGATGGCCCTGGTTGATCTCCTTTGCTCTGCTGCCACCTGCTGGCCGTTTGTGTAATAACTACCATTTCTGCAACCGTTCTTTGCAGCTGAGAGGCTGCATCAAAGCCTTCTGTATGCCCTAGCATAAAAACAAAACAAAAAAACGTATAAATACGTCTTTGGGACGCTTAGAACATTTAAAAAAAACGTATTTACACGTTATTGGGAGCAAATGAGTTTTAAATATCAGTTTGTTCATGACAGCATCGCATTTGCTTAGTGGACACATGCTAAAATACCAAATACATTTTTATGTCAGAAAAATTGCGTAAAACCTCAATGACAAAAGTAGGAGCATTATATCACAGTACAACAGGTTTGACCAATGCAGAGGAAAGAATTTATTGTCGCTGTCAGATGGAATCCGCACATCAAATAAATAAATAAAAAACGCCATCTTGCTTGAGTTACCAAAAAAGCTCATCACCTGTAATACTTGAGAACAAGTCATGACTGTGGTTACATCATCTTTCCATCATCTTTTTCCTCAAACGTTTTAAGAGACGTGAGTGATGGAATCAATGAAACGATGAGCTGACTAAGCTGTGTATTAGGCGGAATGAAACTGTATTTAACTTATACCTCCGTGGTTGAAGCATTGACGTCATCCATCTTTAATCAATTGCGCTTATTCAAATGCATCCGACCAAACTATTTTGACTTGGTATTGTGTCAAAATAAATAAATAAATAAAAACCAGAGCTTCAATATTGATGGGACAATGTTGCACAAACGTTTTATTAAATCACATATAATATGTTTGTTATCATTTTGTGTAGAATTACATTTCCTGAGAATGAGATGTGTTTCTAATATTTTGGTTGCTTTTGTTTAGATACATGTAAGAATTCAAATGTTGGAAATGGCGACAGTGCAGTTTGACACCATGGCCACTAAAATGGTCATCAAAATAGTCAACTTCTATTTCAACTAGAGCTGTCAAACGATAAAATTTTTTTAATCAGATTAATCGCATCTTAAAATTTTCGATTAATCGCGATTAATCGCTTATTTAAAAAGGCTTCTTTTTTTTTATCCACATTTTTTGACCGCCAAATTTCAAACACACCTCTTATGTGTTAATTTTTTTGGCATTAAATGTTAAGAGGACGTCTCATCCTCCTGTTTTTCTCATCAGTTACATTACTTGCATAATTTAAAGTGGGGAAAAAATGACCCATATAGTTTGACATGAACAAATATTCTGAATGTCACATGCAAACATTTATTAAATGCTTCACTTTAATGCATGTTTTGTTTATTGTTCATACACAACCTGTGCTGCCTGAAACGTAGCCATCCGTTGTTAAGCCAAAGGATCATCTGCAGTCAAAATTAATAGTGAGATTAATCTGCGTTGACACATGATTAATGCGATCATTTTTTTTGTGATTAATTAATTAGTTAACGCTTTAACTTTGACAGCACTCATTTCAATCCAAACAAATTACAATAGTTTGTTAGTGTTACATTTGAACTAGGGCTGCACAATATATCGAAAAAATATCGATATTGCGATATTGGCCCTTGCAATATGCATATCACAAAGGCATGCAATAAGTTTTATATGGAATTTTATGCTTTTTATATGAATTTGACCAGTCAGATGCTAACTAAAATGTGCATCACCATTCAATAGTTGAAAATTCTCAAGACATAATTACAATTAATTAACTAAGATTACATTAAGGTTGCTTATTTTGCTTCATGAACAATGTTTTTCTTTCATTAGGTAATAAAAATGTAATTTCTTTAGGTACATGTTAAATATCGCAATAATATCGATATCGCTATGTTCAGCAAGTATATCGCATGTTTTTCCAATATCGTGCAGCCGTAATTTGAACTGTGTGTGTATGAGATCTCTTTATACTGCTCAGGTTGTCATATTGCTGTGACCGCTCATGCATATCAGTAGCAGTGCCAATATTCACAGTAATAAGTTTTCTTTTAAAACACAGGTCAGTAAAGCTGAGACATAAATTTTGATTTCTGACAGCTTTAAGAAATGTGCTGGAGTGAACGACATTAATACGCTTTAACGTGACGTTGCAGTAAAAATGTGCAACGTACGCATTGTTGTGGTTCCGCTGCGTAAAAGGAGTTGAAAAGGCCAACTTGACTCGAATTCAGCAATCACAGCCAAGATATCAGATTGTTGGTTTTAACTAGGAGACGAGCGAACACGGTTGTTTTGCACGCGCCAGCGCCAACACGTTTCCACCCACAGACAAAACAACGTCTTGAGACCGGCGGCTAGAGCTGCTCCATGATTCTATTACAACTTGTGATAATTAAATTTCTCGTCACAACAACAAATAGCTTCTCTGAGAGCGCTAAAAGAATTATTTTGTGCAGTTACTTCCATTAATCGCAGCCGCGGACGCTGAATTTATGGCGAGAAACTTGAGGCTGAACTCGGTGACTAATTTTCATTTTCAAAAGTGCCAGCGTTCAAATGAATCCAGTAAACTGAGGAACGCATGGCGAGTTTTGGAAAGTCTCCACAGTTTGCCCAGACACCGTCCTCCTCCACAAAAGTCGTCCACCGCACAGGGAGAACTATTTTAACCGCCTCTAATTAAATTGTTCAATGGACGGATAATGTAATGAACTCACAGCAGGTTTTCTCATCAGACGCCAAACAGAAAAAGCCCAGCGTGACGCCTCTTACCATCCCCCCCCCGTTCTCGATTCATCATCTTGTCATTTCGGGGCGGCATCCTGATTTTCAATCAATTAAAACTCTCCTTCCATATCCAATAACATCCTCCTGCACGCGCATGCACGTCCCCAAATACGGTCATCAGATTAATTGCCGACTTTCATGTATTGTACAATTTTGAACACTGTGTCCAATGGAAAAAAAATGGAAAAACTATAGCCGTCAATTTTCTGTGCCACTTGTCTTCATTAGGGCCGCAGGTCAGCTGACTTTGGCCCAGACTGGTCGTCAGCCAATCACAGTTATAGATGCAACTATTTACGTTCACATTCACTCATACAAGTATGTATAATTAACTCATTTACTCACAATAATTTATAAATACGTTTTTTTAATGTTTTAAGTGTCCCAAAGACGTATTTATACGTTTTTTTGTTTTGTTTTATGCTAGAGCATACAGAAGGCTTTGATGCAGCCTCTCAACTGCAAAGAACGGTTGCAGAAATGGTAGTTATTACACAAAGGGCCAGCAGGTGGCAGCAGAGCAAAGGAGATCAACCAGGGTCATGTAGAAAAAAAGCTAAATTACTTACAAATTGAAATCGATTTGTGAAAACTGATGAAACTTAGCTCTCTTCTAATGCTAATTGCTGCAAAACGGAAACAGATACATACTTTTTTTTTCCTGATGAAAGAATCGACTTTAATCTTTCTTTTGATAGGTTCCACAATATTCTGTGGGCCTTGCAAAATCAGTAATAATCCAGTAAAACAGCCGGGATTGCGAACGGGACTGCGAAATGTGAAAATGGCGGCGAGTGAATGAGTTAAATAGGCAGTTAACGTTTGCCTTTGCAGCTTCCATTGTACCTAAAAAATAAAAACCAGCTGCGTCTTTGAAGTTAATTGACTTCAATTAATGCAAAAATAGCTCGCCAGTGATTGGACACTGTGTCTTGCTAAGAAAAATGAAAACAGAGGAAGAATATCAACATTTGTTTTCTTCTAAACTTAACATGGCACGTGTCCTTCATGTACCAATTTTTGTATATTTAGATTAAAAACGAAATAGAATGTGTTACACACACAAAAAAAAATGCTGTTTTTATTTTCCCAAATATTTCAAATAAGCACATTTTGGAGCTGTAATTTTAATACTTTGATATTTTTGCTCATATCGGCTCATGCATATTAATAAATGTTCCCGGTGTGTCTGTGAAAGTTGCTCCTTGCTCTGCAGATTTAAACCACAAGAGCTGCTAACAAAAATATTTTTGTCAGTCGGCATAACAAACATATCCTTTCGGTGCACATATGACTGTTATGAAAGTAAATGAATGTCATATATCGGGATACGTATCGCCTTGAAGATCAAGTATCGGGATACGATACGTATCGCGATACGTATCGTATCTTGAGGTTGGCGGCCCTATAATGAATCCATACTGTGGTGTCCAGTACAGTTTAGCGAGCATTCATTTGCAGGCTCACCTGCAGGTTGAGTGCAGAACTCCACCGAGATTTCCCTCTTGTCCCTCTGCTCAGTTGGAAGCTGCCAAGGCACCTGGTGCGTCTGCGCCACAACCTTCACTTTGTACGCCGTCATGGGCTTGAGGTTGAAGAATTGGTACTTGTACCCCCCGGCCTTGATCACGTCGTACTCGGCGCCGTTCAGGAAGAGCGTGTGACCGTAGTTGCTGTTGCTGGGCATCCAGGAGAGCTCGGCCGAGGCCTGCGTGATGTTGTCCACCCGCAGGTAGTACGGCGCCACCACCACGTCTTTCCCCACCAGCAGCGTGCAGCGCAGCTCGTCCGACGAGCCGCGCTCGGTGACGCTCTGCACGGAGATCCGGTAGGTGTTGGTCGCCAGGTTGAGTTTCTCAAGAAGGGACTTAGTCCTGCCCCCGTAGGGGACGCTCATTCGTATCTCCTTGTCCACCAAGACGTTGTAGCCGCTGATGGAGCCCCAGCCGGGCGGAACCACGGGGGGGTCCCAGCCAATGATGATACTCTTGGCCAGCTGTTTAATCAGGTTGATGCGGCGAGGATAAGGCACAATGTTTTCACCGACCTCATCGATATTGACATCTAAGGTTCCCGTCCCGTTGCTGGAGGAGCCCAGGAGGTCCACGCCCAGGCCGCTGCTGTTGAGACAGCCTTGTTTACTGTCGGACAGCAGGCTGCCGAAACCCGTCGTGACCCCCCTGCTGCCCCCCAGTCTCCCTGCAGTTCCCAGGCTACTGTGGTTGAGGTTGCCAGGTTCTTTAGCTACTGAGTCCCTGTGTTGAACGGAGGTCGTCTCCTCCTGTATAAAATCCACAAAATTGGAGGGGACGAGCCCCCGTTGGCCATCGAGGAGCTCTCCTAAAACACAAAATGGGAAAGAGGTGGTTGTGGTACAATTGAGATCGTTCAGAATCAACGATATGAGGCACCAGACCTTCATAAAAGCCATCCTCATCCATCGTTCCGTAAACGTAGAGGTACTTCCCTGCCACCAGGGGGAGCTCTGCTTCTGGATGCTCATTTGGCCCATCATAAGGATTGTAACTATAGCACAAAATAGGTCAATCGTACTGTGTTTCACTTGAATGCATTGACCAAAACAACTTGAATATTTCACACTAAAAGGTTCATTGATTTAAAGATTAAAAACACAATTATTACAAAAGCCACATCCTTTGTGGAAAAAAAGAAAAGAGGAACTACTATTATATTTTTACTGGGCAAGATGACTTGTAAAGTCCAGTTAGGAGAAACGTTACATTTACAATGCGTTCCCAGCAGCCCCATGCAATCATGTTTCAGACCACTGTTAGGTGGGGGGGGGGTGACAATATGACAGGCAGTCTGTGATAATGGACAGATTTTTAAACTGTCAAAAAATGTGCGACAGCAATCACAATGTAGACGAGAAACCTAGTCGAGCAGAGGAAAATGAGGTCAATGAAACAAAACGTAACACTGGTGTAAAGTTCTGACGGGAACTTTATGCTCATCATACTAATAAAAACAACCAGTCGACTGCAAATATTCTCAGCACGAACTAGTGACTGGATGCCAGAAAGATCGAGTACACAGCTGTGGAGCCTTTTCTGCTGGATTCGGAAAAAGGTCTAACCTGTACAAAACGGCCTTCGACTCATACTGTCTTGGCCGCCCATTCATATTCACGTGAAAATGTGTGACCTCATGGTCTTTACTGGTTTCAACCAGAAAAAGTGTACCAGAGTGCAGATAGGTAAGAAGAGACCAAGCCAAGCGGCCTAGCTTAGGTTACCGATCTAATCATTGAGACTGGTTTGCATCAAACAAATAAACGAGGATGGAACAAGTGTCTTCTAGATATGTTTTTTTTTTTTTGCAGTGAAGACAGTGGTAGCATTCATTTTGCGCCATATGCTCCAGTTTTTCTGTTGCACGATATGCACTATTTTTGAGCGGTAGACTACTAGTTAGCGCACTAGCCCAGCCGCACACATAAATGAATGAAACTAACTGTTAGAATAGCTTGTAAGAGGGGGTCACATTTGCTTGAAACAGGTGAACGTCTATCATAGGAGCATTCAAGGACCAGATAAATAAAAGCTTATCAATCTTCTTACTGGTTTAGCCTCAACTAGGCTCTCTGTACAATCTGTTGTCGGCATCCAAGACTTTCTCGGGTTTAGATGGAAGCTTAAGGCATATTTTTGTGTGCAAACATTCTTGGTTGAGCCTGATTTGTATCCCCACAAAAATGGTTTTCTTGCACTTTCTTGCGCCTAACAATACTTGGAGTTCGAGGTGGCCGATAGTGGCACAGAAAGTTTTTGTATTTCCCTGCCATTTTATAGTCTGTAAGGGGGATATAAATCCAGACCCGCCAGGGGAGCTTCATTGGAGTCGGCCGTGATAATAAATATTCTCCAAAGCCGCCCGGAGTCCACGTTTCATCTGTCTAGACCCTTGACAGAATGTCAAACCTCAATCAGAATGTGAGAATGGTGACGGACCCCATCAGAACGTGGCGGACATCCGTGGAAAGGCCGAGGCTCGAAATGGAGTAATTTTGATACCAAGACTTGAATATGGGGGGGGGGAAATGCCACGTCTAACTACGCTTCGGGAAAACTGTGGTGGCCACCGGGAGCATCGTGATAACCTTGCATGAAGTGTTTCTACAGGAATTTCTATCTTGTTGATGGCATTAATCCTCCTGTTCGATTGGTTTCTCAGGAACAGCAATAATTTTCCCGGGTCAATTTGACACAGCTGGTTTAATGATGAATATGCACTCCAAATATTTGAAACGAACCACTTTTAACAAGTTTCATCATAAAATATGAAAATAGGTCAATTTGACTCGGGCTATGTTTAACGTTCCATAAGCATTCCGATAAACATTAGTAACCATTTTAATTGAAAATATGTCAAAGTGAACTATTTTAATTGATGAGAAGCATAATCGCAAAAAAAATAAATACAATAAAAACCTACTCATTTGTAGCTTCAACTTTAAAATGGGTCAATTTGACCCGGACTACATGTTTAATGTAACAAAAGGGGGCGGCATGGCTCACTGGTATGGTGGTCGTCTCCCAACCCAGAGGTTGTGGGTTCGATCCCAGGCCATTGTGACCACGTAGAAGTATCCTTGAGCAAGATACTGAACCCTCAATTGCTCCTGATGCTGCGTCATCAGTAGGTGAATGGGTAGTCAAAAATGTAAAGCGCTTTGAGGGCCTTGAAGGTGGAAAAGCGCTATATAAATGAAGTGCCATAAATGAAGTGCCAAAAGTATTTCGATAAACATTTAAGTGAAAATATGTCAATGTCAATGATTTTAATTGTTTGTCGATGAGATGTTTCATGCTATTATTTGTACTTTTTACATTTAAAAACAGGTTAATTTGACGCGGGCTATGTTTAACATTCCAAAAGCATTCCGATAAACATTGTTTATGGATTAACTGTATCCATAGTGCATATATCGAACTTTCGCACCCATTCCTTAGGCTGTTGATGAGAGGCTTCATTACAAAAATCCATTTGACGCAGTATCTCAATGTATGTCTCAATGCGGCAATAAACAACAACAATGAAAAGTTTCGAAAGCATTTCAACCGTTTTTAATTGCAAATATGTCGTAATGGATCGTTTTTATTCTGTGTCGGTGCCAAGTTCGATAGTGAAAATCTGACATTTCTTTAACTTTGACCCACAACACAACAGGAGGGTTAAGCAACTGGCACAGCAGAAAACGAGCGTTTAGCCGTGCATGATTGGATCCAAACAGCTCCCACAAATGTATTCCTCAATTGAAGAAGTAATCCTTTCGATGATGTCAATGACGCCTTAAACGTTATAATGTGCTACAGTATCCATATTGTTTTCTTTGATTTGGTTCAGTTTTGTTGCCGTAGGTATTATTTACATTTTTTTAACATACCTGTAGCGAGCTATACACAGTCGGACCTTTCCTGTAAAGCGTGGTTTGGACCCGGTGGTCGAACCGAGCTCTTTGTCCATCTAAAGAAGAAACACAGAAATGTCAGCTGGAAACTGTGCTGAAATTGCACCCAACTCAACTCGTATTCTGTGCATTCTCTAATTCATTCGCCGTCGACATCAAGCTGTATAATATCGTGGAGCAAAAACCTCCGAGAGAAGCGTCCTTGCTGAGCCGCCGCCTCGACTGCGAGTAAGGAATGTTGGCTTGACAGAGAGCAGCTCCGGTTTGTCTCCGCTGGTCTGGAGTGGACGAATGAACTCCGATATCAAAGATCTGCTTGTCGGAGTCTCGCTGCCTGCGGATCAAACAAAACAAAACGTCGTCGACAAACAGAGCTGATTCCACGCAAAGCTGGAATCTACTTGTTCTCTATGAACTTGGACTATTTTCTTTCCCGAAAAATCCGAATCATCATCAGAACTGAACCTTCACTTTTTTTTAAAAAATAAAAAAAAAAAATAAATAAATAAAAATAAAAAAAATAAGAAAAAAAAAGAACTGAACCTTCACCTTTGCCTATGGGGGCTGCCAAGCCATTGAGGAGCTGGGACAGAGATTTGTTGGGAGAAGAGGGCGATTCGCACACTGTCAGCGGTTCCGTGCTGAGGATGTCGAAACCCGCCTGCAGACGAAACTTCTCCAGCTCTTTGGACAGCAAGTTGAACTGCTCGCTCTGATTCCGACATTTCTCCTCCAGCTCGCGAACTTTGGCCTGGTGGAGGTGACGGCCACGAGGACAAGTGTGAGTCACAAACACAAGAAAAGATTGAGGGAGCAATAGGATTGGAAACACAACAGATGGAAATTGAAAGCGATACTTCACTTATTTAGCCCATTATAGCAATACAAAAAAAGTTGATATTTTGTCTATAATTAATTTGATACTTTCATTATTGTTCACGTACAATTAGTACCTTTAAAAACACCTTTTACAACTTGCTGTCGACCGAAAATGACATCACAAGGGCTCAGGTAACCAATCGCAGCTCACCTGTTTTCTAGGTTTGGTCATGTGACATTCACAAGCTGAGCTGTGATTGGTTAGTGTCATCTATTAAACACGACACAAAAAGGAGAGAAGACTCAGTTCAGGGCTCGCGAGGAGAGAGGAGAGGAATTGACTGGTACAATTCACTCCTGCGCTCTCTGAAGATTCCTCTCCTCACCCTCTCCATTTAGTTGCTTTTCCACATACCTGATCCAAGCCTAAAAATGCAAATGCAAGGCATCGTTGGAACGCAGTGTACTTGTTTGTATGTGTTGCACATGTGAGTGGAAGATTGCCGAGTACACGTGTGGTCAAGTTTGCAATCATTTCTTAACAGAAAACAGGCGACCTCAGCAGACTGGCTCCAACCATTCTGCTGCGTTAGCATGTTGTGGTTCTTCAGCTTTTTGAGTCATCTTCAAATAGCCAGCAAATGTATGATAATTTATTATTTACAATTATTCCTACAGTTACCCGAGCCTTTGTGATGTCATTTTCAGTCGACAGCAAGTTGCAAAATGTCTTTTTAACTCATTGACTGCCATTGACGGAAAAAGACGTCAAATCATGCATTTTTGCTGGGCTAGCAGTGAATGTGTTAAACACAATGTGCCAATATATTTTGTGATTATATTGCAGCATCCTCCAAATGTTGCTTAAAAATCCATCAATTTTGGTTACATCTCATCTTAAGTCATTGACTGCCATTGACGGAAAAAGACGTCAAATAATGCATTTTTGCTGGGCTGGCAGTGAATGTGTTAAAGGTACTCATTGCACATGAAAAATAATGAATATATCACATTTATTATCGGCAAAATATTAATGTTTGACTGCCAAAAATGTCTAAATAAGTAAAGTATCCCTTTAAGCAATACAGACGGTAAATAATCACATGCTGGAAAGCAGCAAACGAGCACGCCGCTGTTTTTCGCCATCATGCCACAAACAATGGATGTTAACCTCAGCCGTGCACACAAACGTGATGCACACATTACGGTAATTCAAAAATGAGCAACATTTCAGTTTGGCATGCATATGTGCACAAAATGGATTTTTCAGTCTTTTGAAATCAAACAACGGAATTAGTGCTGAGGCCTCATTTTCTTGCTTGTGCAAGAATCGATTTCACAATGTGTAAGCAAACAAACAAAAAACGATGTGAAGCAGACGTGTTGTGAATGCCATTTTAACCACCATGGATTGTTGTTGTTGTTGTTGTTGTTGTTGTTGTTGTTGTTGAGCATGCAGTGAAGCTCCAGCAATAGTTCCAAGCTGTTACAGCACCAAACGGTTCCACGGAACGATAAACACTTCACATCAACATGCACGTGCAGCCATCATAGATCACAGCACCGCTATTACATAATTATGGAGCGCAGTCGTCGATTTTTAAGTACTTTTACCAGTCACTTCATTAGAAACGCCACAAGAATCTGATCAGATCCAATTAAATTCCATCTTTTACAAATATACTGTAATGCTAACACGGATTGGACTCTAATTTAGGCAGTGCAAAATATTAGGAAACAGCTTGTCAGAATGATGCAGCTTAGTGCAACACCACTGCAAATTACAAGCACAATTATAAATGCTAAATGAATACATATCTGGCAGTGTCAACGAAACATCGCCTTCGTAAACGCACAAAGCTTCTTCTATTGGATCTGATTCGACTGCGCAGGCTGTTGCGCCGCGTGAGGTCGCCGACGTCAGCCGACCATCTTTTCTCTGCTATGAAAGTTTCATTTGTCAAATCTTTTCATCAAATATTAAGGAAGATGGGCTGAATATTTCTCTGTGATCAATGCAAAGAGAAGTCTTGTTTATACTGTCAGTCATGTTTCCGAGCCGCGTGTGCGCGTTTGCTTTGATGGGAAGGGAAAATGTGAGGTGGGTGGGCAGCAAGATCTGAGGAGCGGCCGCTCACAAAACTAAAATCCTCACATTATGTGTTTATGTCAGTGATTCTTCTTCTTCTTTTTTTTTTGTTATATATATTTTGTATTATACTCCGTCACAACTATAACTAGTATTGTTTGTCGACAAAATTGTTGTAAGTACACATCTGTAGAGGAGCTAATACTTCTTGCTCTGACAATGAGAGCACCAGTGCCACCTACTGCAGTGGATGTGCAATTACACTTTAATCTAGTACGGCAAAATGCTTTCCCAGGGGGTAGGCCCCACTTTTTGAGAATAACTGGTTTGTGTGAGACTTTACGGTTCTAAATCTTTTTTTTTAAATTATTATTATTATTATTATTATTATTTTTTTTATTGGTTAGCCAATTCATTTAACCCACAGGCTTGGCTCAAATGAATAAACTACAAAACAACCATATTTATTTATTTTTTTTAAATTATTTGTATTATTTTTAATAAACCAACAAGTTTTGTGGGTTGTCAACTCTTTTTTTTTGTGTGTGTGTGTGTGTGTGTGTGTGTGTTAATTTATTTGACGTAACTTTTAGGTTAAATGAATAACCACAAAATTTGGATTTGCCCCTTTTTGACCCAATTCGGGTTATTTTTGACCCAGTGTACGGTTGGATTGTGCATTTATTTTGGGACGATTTTGACGGATTTTGAGCCATTTGCACTTTTAAGTGCCTCAACTGCTATGACAGGAGATGTTAAATTATCCAGTACATCAAGACAAAAAAAATTTGAAATACCTGCATGCTGTCCAGGTGGTTCTAAGCATCAACACGCACACAGTAAAAAAAAGAAAAAGAAAAGAAAAAAAGAGAGAGAGAAAATAAATCACTCATGCACATATTAATAGGAAACCACCATAAAAAAAACTAAACTTAAAAAAAACAACAACACACAACTTATTTAGTAGTTGAGTATATGAGCAATTGACCAAACAGAGCTCAATCTGATTCCTACAGGTTCTATCTACAAAGCCCCGCCCCCTCAGTCCAGAAGCTCACCTCTAATAGATGCACAGCGCCCTCATGTTCCTTTTTAGCCTCAACCTGAGCCTGGAAAACACATTACAGATTACAGTTCTTCAGATCAGATTGAAAATCATTTTCTACTCTTTGGTGCTGAGGGATAAAATTATCAAATTGGAGTTGAATCTAAAAATGTTTAAAACAAGTCAACACAATCAATCCATGTAATTCCCAACATGCATTCACTAACTACAATGTTTGTGAAAAGTCGAATAAGATAATACTATTCCAAGAATAAAATATAATTACGATAAATATTTTTTTAGCTAGTTAAAAATGGCAAATTTGGTTTTACAGGACCTCATAATCTAGATTAAGTTGACTCGGCTCAATTTATCTGCTCCCAATCATCAGTTTGAAAACTTTTGTTTCTTTTCAAACTGTGAAAGTGCTCATGACGCTAAAGTGGAAGAATGCTCACTGTATGGATGAATAAGTGAAAAAGAACTAATAAACATCCATCGCTCAATTTTCTATAGCATTTATTATGTTCGGGGTCATGGAGAGCCGAAGCCTCTTCGAGCTGACTTCAAGCAACTCTTTCGTATGTTCGTATACCTCACAGACTCAATATATGAATGGACTAATAATGCCCCTTCATCGCTGTCAGGAGAAGTGAAGGGCGGCCATTTTACATTGCCTCTTGCACTGGTTTCTTTGCTGTATTTTCATGTTTGTTACTGTCTCTACGACGAAAATGCCAAAGTTGGAGCAATAAGTATGAGAGAAGCGCTTTTCTCTCATACGGTCTAACTCCGATTGCTACTGAAAGATTTATCCTCCATTCTGCATCATATTGTCAGAACCATCAACAATGAAATGAAAGTAAGAAATTTGTGTCACTTGTCCGTTCACATTTGAAGTCACGTTTGTTCTACTGATGTGAATGTCGACAGAAACAGATGAGAGTTAACGAGAAAAAAATATACTGTACGTATCCAAATCGGGCATCTTGCCCTGTAGTGTGAACATTTCCAAAGTGCGAGCTCACTGAGTCCTTCCGAGCGATGCGTACGAAATCGCGGCCGCTTAAGATGCAGTACTCGCAGCGGGCGGCCATCTTTCTCCTGCCGGGCCTTTTGGCCGGCAGCGCGGCAAAAGGGAAATTGAGCATTTCCCCGTGTCAAGACACCACCTTCGCTCAGTTCAGTGGGCCGATGCCTGGATCGTCACAACATCGTGTTTTGCATGAAGCCTCGTCAGTGACAAAAGTCTTTCAGAACAAAAAATGCAATTTGAGACCGTTTTCGGATCAACATTTTTGGTGGCCATATTTTTTGCATCCCTAAATTGAACTCAAGCTACCTGAACAAGTGTTGGGCGAATGAACCATGACATCATCAGTAATGATTGCTAACAACAAACAAATATGCATTCATTCATTCATAACTCTAAAAAAAAACAGAACATAATTGTTTCATTCAAGCTCAGTTTGCTTTGTTCCCGCAACCAAACTGCACCCAAGACGTTTGCTAACATACTGATTTTTTTTTTTTTGTTTGGTTCTGTCTGAACCCAAATTCAATGATTGTGTTCACACCTGACCAAACACCACGCAAAGGAGAAAACAAACAGATTTTCTATTTTTCGAGGTCGGGGTTTACTCAGTTTCGGGAGGACGGTCGACTTTTTTGGATTCAAGCATCATTTGGCTGAAAATAGCAATGAAGTGCTTGGCAGCACTTCCGCATGCAAACGTGTTTATGCACTTTGCTGAAGGCAGGTTGGTCTTCTTGATACATGGAACTGAACATTTTCGAGGAAGTCTAACGCAACTGGGCTTTAGTTTGGCTTTGCATCTGAGATAAAGAGAGAAAAAAAAAAAAAAGCTTCCAGTTTTAGCCATGACAAGCTATCATGAATTTGAGCGCATGTCTTTTACTTCTGTAATGGTTAACAAGAAGTAGCAAATCAGTAAACATGTTCTGGCTGTTCAAGCCTTAAGGGAGGTCGTTTGTCAACAAAAACGATCGCCGGCAAAACTGGAATTGTCGGTCGTGTTGTGTTTGTGTCTCCAAGTTAATGACGGTTCGGGGATTTTAAAGACATCAGATGCGGCAGACGAGAAAGCGCTTCTTTTAAGAACAGAGAACATCTGTTGAGAGAAAATATGAGCGCATACGTTGTCTTGAATCTATTTTGCAGGCAATTAATTGAGGCGAATGCAGCTCGTCTGAAGGCAAGATAAGGCAGTAATGAGCTTCGGCTAATGAGAGAAAACACCGCCTGCAAAGCGGCCCAACTGTGAAGTCAGCGCGACACTTGACAGCGGCAACGCGCGGAAGGAGCCGGTGACAATTCTTATCACGTTCGCGCTATCAACAATCTCAGCCTTTGCTCCACTCGCTTTGACATTAAAGTCGGCTCCAGTGCACAAAAACCAAAAGCAAAACGGCCTCGGCCAGCACTTTGGTGTAAGCGGCCCTCCAAAAGGTGTCATAACTGCTTTGCAATTGGACTGCACGATTTTCTTGTTTGTGACAGACAAGTGGAGTGGTCCTGAAATGTTCCAGGTAAGGTAGGGAAGAGAGAGCTGAGGGATGGGATGGGATGGGGGGGGCAGCACAGTGGACAGCTCGAGCAGTGCCAGGGATGACAAATTGTTGGAAAGACGCCTAGTGAGAGGACTCTTGTCAGTTGACTTTCACTTTTTATTGCACAATATCAGAGCTCGTTGAACCCCATCGCCAGTGTTGCCACAGTTACCTTGAAAAAGTAACTTAGTTACTTTACTGATTACTTGATTTTAAAAGTAACTAAGTTAGATTAAAAGTTACTTTTTGCGACCGGAGAGCGGATCCCAGAATCACAGAACACAGAGGAGTAAGCGAGAGGTTTTATTCACCAAAACACGTGAATATGAACATAAAGCGCTGGACACAGCCAGGAAAAAGGTTAACAAAAAGTGCTTGCAAATTGCAAGGAGGGAAATTAACACAACACAAAAAGACCCGAAGGCTACAAACCGCAAACACAAGAAAGCAACAACTTACTATAGCTATGAAACACGCCACATAAAAGTGGGAACAAAAAGAGACGTAGCAAAACTTGCGTAGATGAAAATCGAGAATCTTGGAACTATAATAATTAGCGAAGGTGAAAAACAGTAGAAACGACCCGACAGCGGCTGCAAGGAGTCCCGGTCCTTATGAAGGCCTAATAGGTGATGCACTGCAGGTGTGGTGCAGGGGACACGCCCCTCTCATTAATCAGGCACTGTGAGACAAGGAAAACACACTGCGAGCCCAGCAACATGACACTTTTTTAAGTTACTTTCAGCAGCTGCTGATCTCAACATCAAAACAATGCGGTAGAAACGGAGTTCCAAATACTTTATTGAAAGTGCATTTTTAACATGAAAATAAAGTTGTTTGTTTTTTTATGAAAAACAAAATAGGCCGTGGGCGGCACGGTAGTCGAGTGGTTAGCACGTCCGCTTCCCAGTTCTGAGGTCTCCGGTTCGAGTCCAGGCTCGGACCTTCCTGGGTGGAGTTTGCATGTTCTCCCCGTGCCCGCGTGGGTCTTCTCCGGGTACTCCGGTCTCCTCCCACATTCCAAAGACATGCATAGTAGGTTAATTGGGCGCTCCGAATTGTCCCTAGGTGTGCGTGTGAGTGTGGATGGTTGTTCGTCTCTGTGTGCCCTGCGATTGGTTGGCAACCAGTTCATGGTGTCCCCCGCCTACTTCCCACAGCCAGCTGAGATAGGCGCCAGCAGCCCCCGCGACCCTTGTGAGGAATAAGCGGTCAAGAAAATGGATGGATGGAAAATAGGCCGTCTCTCTTGACTTCTTGTAACATAAATACTTTTGATAAAACAAAAAATACAAATCTATCCAGGTTGAAAATGAAAATCCCCTTAATGAATTCCTCTATTCTATTCCAAGTGTGCACACTTGAGTCGACTCGTGCATGCTGAAAACGTGACTTGTCTGACGTCACTCCCCCCTGGCGAGAGGGCGGAGACGACCTCATCCCAGAATGCTTCACGGAGCAGTTGAGGATGGAAATAAATTGTTTTTTACCACTTTATGGTCCATAATGTACACTTTTGTTGTTGCGTTGTGTGCCTGTTGGTTAATCAAACTAGTAGTAAAAGTATCATCACTTTTGTTTTGAATGTGCAAACCATTCACGACCAGACCGTGGCTGAATTCAGTGTGGTGATCAACGACTTCCGCCTCATCTTCGTAGCTAACGGCAGTTTTTTGAGATTGTTACGACAGTGAGATATTTTGCCTTCTTCATGAAAATGTGGAGTAACGCATTGAATCTCTGGACAGTAACTTTAATCACACTACTTTGTAGAATGCAGTAACGCGTTAGACTGCTAGTGACTTTGGAAAGCGATTTTTTTCGAGTAACGTCGCTAACACTGACTGAGCAAAAAACCAAAAAACACGAAAAGCTGTCAGGAACTCTGCGGCTTTGAACTTCTCTCTTCTCTTACCTTCTGAAGCAGGTCAATCTCCTGCTGCTTCGCATTGAGTACTGCCAAGGCCTGCTCATGCTCCAACTCGAGCTGCTGCCTCCGCTCCGCAGCCTCACGCATATGCTGTCCGCGGGGGGGCGAGAGGTTGGACAACCCGGGAGGGAGGGAGGGGGTTTGCGTGGGGAGGGCATAAAGACGGCTAATTAATGTTAGTGGTACTAAGAACCAATGCAAAGTGTGTCCACGGTCTTCACTATGCTATACAAGTGTGACATGCGTCGCACGCGCTGGTTAACAGTGGTCAGTGTCGAGGTAAGATCTTTCGCTCGAGCCCGACCCGGCCCGGGTCGGACCTAAAATGTCAATCATTACGTTCGGGTCGGGCTTCTCTCTCGCTGACATTTTTTTTTAAATAAATATATGTTTATAAAAATGTATACTAAAACGATGCAGTATTTCGCCGCCTAATTAAGCGAGTGCGCGTCAAGATCTCTCTTATTCTTTGTTCCAGCGTTATTTCATTGTGCAAATGTATTTATCATGATCATAAAAATATGTAGATTATTTTAACCTTAAAAAATCTTGCGTTTTTTTTTTTTTTTTTTCTGCCAAAAATACTATGGGATAAATTGAAATTTCGGGTTTGCTTCGGGCTCGAGCCTGCAAATCAAGTGAATTGGTCGGGTCGGGCTGGATTTTTTCGGTTCGATCTTACCTCTAGTTCAGTGCACTGATGTAATTGACACCCGTAAGGATGAGAGCAACGTCGACGACAACATTTGCAGTTCCTCTCATAAATGATGTGCGGATGCCGAGAGATGCTGTACCTGAGCCAGAATGCCAACAGAAAATCATTAAGGATGATAATGTTGGTAAATTACATTACAGCAAAATCAGCCGGCAAGAAGTAGAAGTTGGAGTGACGACACGTCCCGATTTCACCATCCCCGTTGTTTTGTCACACGTTGACCATTATTCATTCGTTCATTGTTTTGTCCACAGTCCACTTAGCAACCAAGTCACTCTTTTTCACTCCCAGCCATTTTGACTGAAACAATCCCTGGCTGTTTGACTGGATTTGGACTGATTTTGCAAGGCCCACGGAATATTATATTCTGTTTATTCATTTTGGGAGTGAATGGAGTTGTCCGAAAGCTGCTTTGTAATCAATTCATAAAGTTTGACTGACCTATCCGACTGTTTTGATGACATTCCCCTTTAGCGCAACACCATCTAATGGATGCATAACGTAACTCCAGCCTCTACTTTTGCGACTTATATATGGGAAAAGTTTGAAAATATGTCATTCGTTGAAGGTGCGCCTTATAGTGCGGAAAATGCGGGACTGTATTATGTCACCAAAACTCGAGAAAAGTAACAACTCACTCACCATTAACAAAGAAGTTATTCTTAGATTTTGTTGGACTCGACTGAGGGAAAAAGCAGCTGCTTAATTGCAAAAACATTCGTGTAAATGCTTGTCTCTCAGCATTCACACGAACAATTTTGTTGACGGTTTCACATGTGCAGTTGGCGGGAGATCGATGCTCTTTTTTTTTTTTTTTTCCCCCAATGACCCGGTCCCAACTAGCAATCAGTCCACTGTGTGGGACATCTTCCGCCCAAGAAAGCTCATCTCTCAGCATTCGCACGGTTTACCACAGCAACCACCACGTGACAACGGTCCATACCAGGTGATCAGCAGCAGTAATCAGATCAATATTTGCATCAAAGTACACATGGATGAGGACAAAAAACGACAACAACATCAATACGCATCAAGCCACGTTTGCTTCCCCCTTTAGGTAACACAAGACCCGTCAGAAGTCTCATTTACTTGCCGTATAATTTGCATCATCAGCGCGGCGTCGGGTTACACGAAAAGGGCGAGCAAATTCCAAACGTGTCTGTGATCATCCATAATGTCAATTCGAAAGGACTGAACGGAGTTCAATAGAGTTGTCATCCATTCATATTCCCCCTCGAGTAAACGCTTGTGACGCTATAAAGCAGGGGTGTGCAAACTTTTTCATTTGAGGGCCACGTACAGAAAATCAGAAGGACGCAAAAGGGCCACATCATGTTATGAAGAGAAATTGTGTTTAAATTTGTGTTGGAAGTTTATTTGTGCTTTTGCATATTTAGAAAAAATGCTACAGTATATAAACCAATTTATTTGTTATATGGCAATAGGGTTATTATAGTTTTGGAATTTTTCATTTGAGTTAGTTTCTATTAGTTTTCAGGGCGGTTCTGTTAGTTTTTATTAGTTTAGTTCTTTAAAAAATGCTTAGTTTTAGTTTAGTTTGTTAGTTTCAGTATTAGTATTATTTTTTTTTAATGTGTCTTACTTGTGCACAATATTTAAAAATCATCATGGGAGCGACATCATCTTTTGGTGCTTTTCTATTGGCTGCTGCGAGATGACGTCGCTTCTGTGTGACATACTTTCAAACGTCATTATTCCGGTTGATATCAAAATAAATCTACTAAAAATCACATTTAGAATCATCCCCAACGGCTCATGCATTAAATTAATGACCAAAGACTGAAACCAAGGACATGTTTGTTATAATTATAGTTAGTTTTGTAAATATAAAATGGAGTTTCAGTTAGTTTTTTTGTTGTTGTTTTTTTTAAAAAGCATTTTCATTTTTATTTTATTTTGGTAACAATATTGTTTTTTAAATTTTATCATTCATTCATTCATTCATTTTCTTGACCGCTAACTTACTTAAGGTGGCGGGTTTTTTTTCAGTTTTTTTTTTATTTTAGTTTTTTCATTCATTTTAGGTAACTAAAATAACCTTCAATGGCCCCCGTTTTTCGATACCCTCCCTTCTTACTTTGACCATCTCCAAACATTTTTTTTTTTGTTCTTGTTTCTTTGATTTGAACTGAGTCAAATGCCTTTTTTTTTTTTACATATGTCGCGGTCCACTGAAAAATGGACGGCGGGCCGCAAATGCCCCCCCGGGCCGTAGTTTGGACACCCCCGCTATAAAGTGAACGAAGACACGTGCGTGCCAGTAGAAGCTCAAGTGACATCATCATCATGGGGGCGAGCCAGTCTTGCCATTCCACGCCGCCTCATGCCTCAATCACATTCCACACAGTTGTGGTCTTGTGAGCATTCGTGTCTGTCAACGTCCCACCAATCAAGAAGCATTCGGAACAAAACAGAACCGCTTCCCGCAAAGAGCTGTGATACCTTTGAATTCGAGCGGGGGAGAAGCAAGTGGGGGGAGGGGAGGGGGGGAAACATGAAATATTGGAATAGAAGGGAGAAACTCCGAGCTTCTACTCTTTCACTGCTCCTGGTCAGACCTTCCGGAACGACACGAGGAGGCAACAGACACGTCAGGGGCGTCAGACGAGTATAGCGCAAGACGGCCAGAAGGAGATGGTTGAACACGTGAAGGGGTCGAGCTGGGAAAAAGGAATTGAGAAATCTCTCCCCATGCATTTCCTCACCTTGAGCACCTGCTCTAGGTTCTCCAGTTTGCCTTGGAGCTGGTTTCTCTCCCACAGGGCGAAATCTCTCTCCTGCGTCACAGCACCGAGCGTATCTTTGAGTTGGGCATACTCAGACTTCACCTGTGCACACAAAAACAAGGAGAGAACAAACAAAAAAGGGTTGACGACGCTGCCGCTATTGTCACTTTTGTTTGTTTTTCCAGGGGAAGAATCAATGTTTGGCTTAAAGATTAAGTTTTATTTTGGTTTTACGGTGCACTAAATGACCAATACAGTGTGAAATATGTGTCATTGAATTTTTATTTTTTTTAATCAATCATAATTTGGAAGTACAGTGGTACCTCTACTTACGAAATAAATTGGTTCCGGAAGAAAGTTCTTAAGTAGAACATTTTGAAAGTAGAGACGCATTTTCCATGTAAATGCCCTAATCCGTTCCGAGCCTCCCAAAATTCAGACATAAATGTTTTATAAAGCATAAAAATGCATCAAAACATGTAACAAATACATGTTACTTGTTACATACATGTTTATTGCACAATAAATGAGAGTTCTGCGTCATGTAAAAAACAAAGAATAGAGTAAAGAATAAAAATGATGGTCATTTACCTTCTTAACTGCTGTCCTCATCGTTTTTTTGCCCTCTTTGGTCATGTTCTCTCTCAGAAGTGTTTTTTCTGCCTGGTGTTTTGCAAAGAACTGATCCAAGGATGTTTGTTTGTTTTTTGTTTTTTTTTGTTTTTAAACAATCCGTCGTTAATGTCCAAGGCAAACATCATCTTAGTGAGCAAACGCCCGACTGGTGAACACTTTTTCGAGCCGATTCTTTTAAACAAATTCTGAAACGTCATGGAAACTTCCGGTATGGCGAGGCATCTTTTTTCCCCCCTAAAAAAAAAAAAGGCCCGTCTCGTCGTAATTAAAAACTTACTGTGCCTTCATCAATCACCAATTGTTTGAATTTTTGCACAAATTTGTTGGCCGCTAGTTCATACATTTACGAAAAACTGGAACACTTCATGGGCCGCGGGATGAACGATGAGGACGCTGTATAGACGCCGATCGAGTATTTACGCTCGTAGGTACCTATGGTAGGAAATAGCCATAGCCGAAAGTATGTTGCGTTCGGTCATGTATTTTTACCTTCGTATCTAGAAATTTCTTTGGTAACAAGAGGCAATATTTTCCCGTTGAGGCGTTTCGTAACTCGAAAATTTCGTATGAAGAGACGTTCGTTCCACTGTAGTGTAAAAAATGTGTAACTAAAAATGCCATCCAACAGCATTTTAAGATGAAAAAAAAAATGTTTTAACCCACTTGACACTTGAACTCACAACTTCTCTTCAAATGGCCTTACACAAATTTGCTTTTGATTTTTAGCACCGTTATGAATCCAACTTTCAGCACTCGTCCTTGCATGATGCGGCGATGTCGAAAATTAAATGATCAGAAGCATTCACGTTGACGAAAAACTCATTTCTGGGTTCAAGGCAGCGAGAGGCAGGCCGAGGTTTCAAAATAGAGTATATACAATGTTAATGGTAGCGCAAACGTGCCTTTTCGGGGGGGTTCCTGAAAAGTGACAACTTTGGAGCCAGTGATATAGTTTGCTATATTTAAAACTTCTATGAACCAATGGATGAAAAAGAGATTTAACCGCCCCTCCACTTTCCTCACAATCGGCCGCAATGAAAACCAATTCAGGGACAGCTGCCTCAAGAGTCAGTCCCGAGAGGACATCAATAACAAGCATCCCACACTTCTGCAACTATCTGCCAATAAACTCCTTCATGTAATTGCCTTACTGTCCATAGAGACAGAGCTTTTTTTTTGTTGATTTAGTAGCTGAGTTTTGTGTACTCACTGTAAAAGACTCTTAAGGTCGCCGGGACGAAAGAGAGATAAATGTTTCTTTATTTTTATTTTTTTGTATAATATTAATCAGAGGCGGGAGGAGGAGGAGGAGGAGGAGGGGGGGCTCTCGGCTGTTTCTTAAGCTCTTGCTAATATTTTGCCAAACAACAACAAACATTTCATTTGGTATTTAGTTTACTGAACTAGCAACTATTAGAACTGACTGAGGCATCAAGTGATGCAACAAATTTTCACCCCCAGGCAAAATGTTTCGTGCGTCGTGTTTGCAACACAACAGAGACGTGCGGCTGACTGTGGACTTGCCAAGTTAACTTTTAACCTACTTTTTGGGCTTGCCGTCATCAGCATCAATCAAACAGGTGCACAACAGATTTCGTTAGATGATGTCATTGATGACTTCGTCATTATATGCCTATAGTTAACTGTTGGAAGGGCTTCAAATAATGTGGATATAAATATAAATAAGGTGTAATCCCTTTAAATTGCAGAAAATGTGAAAAGCTTACATTGCATATTAATGTTAAACTCTTACTTTTCAGTTGCGATAAATTCTTTTAAAAATTGACAAAGATATCACTTGACGGCTTTTTTTTTTTTTTTTTTTTAAATAACTAGCCAATAAGTTTCATGCATGCAAGTTGAACATTCAAATCATTTGAAATGAGATATAAGAGCAAGTGTTGGCCTCTTACCCTCTCATATTCCGACGATTTGCGAGTGTCGTTGAAAAACTGGAGGCTCAAGTGTGTGTTCTCCTGGAAAAAGTCTTGAAGCTCATTTTCCTAAAGCATAAAAAAAAAAAAAAGCAGAAGAAAAACTGAGTTTAGACTGCAGGATGCCGACAAATGTACTGGAGTGCACTGAACTCAGACAGTATTATTACTCATCGGGTGATCGGTGTTTTCTTCTCTTAATTACATTATTATATCAGAGAATTTTTTTTTTTTATATTCCCTGACATAATCATTTTCAGGGGCAAGATTGTGCCTGTGGGCATTTGCACCTCCTTGCCCGCAGAGAACTTGTTCATTCACGAAAACATGAATACGTTATTTCATTTTGACGATTGTTACATCTTGTACAATACAAATGAATCCAATTTATACATGAGCCAAAAACTAGCAAACAAGGAGTAACACAGTAATACAGTAAAAAATGCTTCTTTCCGTGTTTATACTCCAACGGCCTTTTTTTTTTTTTTTGTTTTTTTTTTTAAACCAAAAGTGAAAGTTGCGCCGCTTTCATACGACACTGTCGGGAGAAGAAATAAAAAAATGCTCAGCTGACATCGAGGCCCCCTTTGGCTCAATTGATTGTGTTGGTCCCTGGCAAGGTGAAATTTGGAGGACTTTCGACTCTGATGCCAAGACAGGCTGCATTTCAACATGGAGGACGATCTTTGAGTGTCTTTCACACATACAGTATGCAACATCTGGTGATTATTAAACTCTCCTGTGGCTGAATACGTGATTTTTTTTTTTTTTTTTTATATATTTTAAAGTGACAGTGTGTTGATTTTTTCTTCAATTTTTCAATGTTATAACCAGTTGAAACCAATGAAAAAACACAATTAATTTCAATAATATGCAAAAATAAAAATGTTCTGCCACATCAACATACTTTTTTTCTTCCTTCTTTAAAATATAAATACAGTCACTAATTATATTACATAGCGTGTTTTAAGAGGCTGATGGAGAGAACCTCCACGAGTCTTCTGGGATTACTCAAGTAAGGCAAAAATATTTGTGTCATCTCTTGTTTTTATCTTTCATAGTCTGTCTAATTACATGAATAATACATGTGATGCAATGACAGTATATTGGTGGAGTCGCTCCTTATTGTTTATTGAAGTGTGGGTTATGTCTCGACATGGCCTGACTCAGCTCGGCGGACCACAGATGTGTGCTTAATGTCAAGCAGGCTGACGGATGACTCGGCGCTGCCATTTAACACGCCGATAAAAGCCAACGCTCCTCCTCCTCCTCCTCGTCCTCACGAGACGAGACGCAAAAAAAAAAAAGCCTCATCTGCTGATGCTCTACATGCACACTTCAAAACGATCCTTATTTATCCGTTGCCTTTAGCAAATGAACTGGCGCGTCTGTCTCAAGGTTACCTGGGAACTTTACAAGCTTCTTACTGCACCCAACCTGAGCTCGGCATTCGTAAAAAAAAAAAAAAAAAAAAACGGGGTCAATCGGAAAGTGTGAAATCCTCAGAGAGAACTCAATTCTTTAGACCAGGGGTGTGCAAACTTTTTTATTTGAGGGCCACATACAAAAAAAAGGGCCACATAATGTTATGAAGAGAAATTGTGTTTAGTACTAAAAATTGTACAAATAATTGATTTGTGCTTTTGCATATTTAGAAAAATGCTACAGTATGTAAACCAATTTATTTTTAATATGGCAGTAGGGTTATTATAGTTTGGGAATTTTTCATTTTAGTTTTTATTTTGATTTGAGTTTTGTTTTGTTTTATTTAGTTAGTTTTAATTAGTTTTCAGGGTGGTTCTGATAGTTTTTTTTTATTAGTTTTAGTTCTTTAATAAATGCTTAGTTTTAGGTTAGTTAGTTTCAGTGTTAGATTTAGTTTTTTTTAAAATGTGTATTACTTGTGTGCAATATTGAACCCCTTTACTGCCACGTTATCAAAAAAATTTGATATGACAAAGGCTTTGATCATTCACAAAATGAGATATGATGCTTCCATCTGCTGGCCATAGTTAGTGGGTGTTTTAGATTCCACAACCCATTGACCAGGAAAAATAAAATAAAATAAAAAACTTAGTTGATGTCATTTAACGTTTATGGCGTGATTTTACTGATCGTTATTAAACGTTTCTGGCGGCCAGAGAGTTAAAAAAAAAACACGATGGGTGCGGCATCATTATTCCGGTTTATATCAAAATAAATCTACTAAAAATCACATTTCAAATCATCCCCAAAGGCTCATGCATTCAATTAAATTACCAAAGACTAAAGGACATGTTTGATGTAATTATGGTTAGTTTTATTTGAGTTAGTTTTGCAAACATAAAATGTAATTTCAGTTAGTTTTCTTTTTTTAAAAGCATCTTTGTTTTTATTTTATTTCATTAATGAAATTGTTTTTTCGTTAGTTTTAGTTCACTAAAATAACCTTTAATAGCACCTGTGGGTTTTTTTTTAACACCCTCCCTTCTTACTTTGAAGATCTCCAACCATTTTTTGTTTTTATTTTATTTGAACTGAGTCAAATGCCATTTTTAGCATACGTCGCGGGCCACTAAAAAAATGGACGGCGGGCCGCAAATGGGCCCCGGGCCGTGGTTTGGACACCACTGGCTTCGACTGAGGCAATTTCAAGCGTAATCGTGAGGCTAAAACGCGTGCCGTGAGGTTGATATCAAAGCGCTGCCGATCACACTTTGAACAGAAGGCGTTTTGTTTGCAAACAGTTCGCCGTCGGAGCGAAGAGGAAGGCGACAGCAGGCCTCCGAGAGCACAGAGACGCGCTGCGCTCCCAACACTTGTTGACTTTCTGCTGCCTGCCTCTATTGATCTTTGATTAGCGCAGTACACGTTCAAGTGTCACTTGCAAAGTTGCCATGGTACGAGCTCAGACACGCTCAGCTGATGGTCTGGAGTCGCGCACTTAATTCCCACCAGCGTGGAGCTCGCAGATGGCAACGCCAAGTCATTCGACTGTCATTCAAACCGATGACGTGTGCACGCAGCCTGTCGATGAACTTGTCTGAGCCGACAGCCATCGGCAACTTGAAAGAATTCTTAAAAACAGCAGAAGTCGGAGTGTGCAGTTATGCACACATTATAGCCACGTGTCACGCGTTCCCTCCAGCAACACTCGCGTTTCATCTTCAATGAAATGTTGCATCAACGCCCTAAAAAGTGGAACACTCCGTTTTTCAGATCAAAAGAGCACCAACTAAAGTCAAAGACCCACAAATGGAGCAAAGTATGGGAAATTAGGGATAGACCGATTATCGGCTGGGCCGATTATCGGTGCCGATATTTGTCAACAAGTCAAATATCGGCCTTTTTACAAATCTGAAGGACAATAAAGTTTTGCCATTAAATAATTAAAAAAATACATTTATAAATTATGTTGAAATTTTGGAAAACTTCATTTACAGTACAAGACTTTAGAAAACGTATTTATCATTTATTTATTTATTTATTTATTTATTTACTGCAAACACTCGGAAGTCCCACCACTTTTTAATTTATAAAAATAATAATAATAATAATAATAAAATTAATACATTTAGAAATTGTTGAAATTTTGGCAAACTTTATTTACAGTAGAAAAGTATTTATTTAACACATGCTGATGACTCTGGAAGTTGCCTACATTTTCTGTTAAAATTTTTAATTAAACAAAACTGTCTATTGTTTTTTGTTTAAAATTAAAATAAAAGTTTATTATCATTAATTTTTTTTCCACTATTATTTTCTCTTTTACTGCAAATGATATCGGCTTGAAATATCGGTTATCGGCCTCCTTGACGACTAATAATCGGTATTGGCATCGGCCCTGAAAAAAACAAACGTATCGGTCTATCACTATGGGAAATGGTTCTGGTTGCTGAAGACCGTTGCACTATTGAGCAAGGCACTAAACTTGTAACTGGCATTCAGCACCTTTTGTCTACCTCGCTTTCCTATCAACATTGGACATATTACTACCAAAATGTAATATGTTATCGTTATACAGTATTGTATCACGATACGTTTTCAAGGTGATATGTAGCGTATTTTCCGCACTTTTAGGCGCACCTTCAATGAATGACATATTTTCAAACTTTTCCCATATAAAGTGGCTAAAGTAGAGGCCGGGGTTAGGTTAT
The DNA here is from genome assembly GCF_051991245.1 of Festucalex cinctus. Lineage (NCBI taxonomy): Eukaryota > Metazoa > Chordata > Actinopteri > Syngnathiformes > Syngnathidae > Festucalex > Festucalex cinctus. The sequence continues at coordinate 30,785,663 of NC_135415.1, read as the reverse complement.
GCATCCATTAGATGGTGCTGCGCTAAAGGGAATAATCGATTCTGTTTGTCTACGGCACTGCGAGAAAGCGTATCGAGAGGGTGACAAAAGAACGACAGGGCAAAACTTGGGTTGGGACTAAACGAGTGGCGACTTTCCTGTCAAGTTGAAGCGCTCTCAGTCATGTGAACTGCTGTGGTGGATATTTGTGTGGCGCTACTCAAGACTCGGTGTAGGAGGAGATTAAGTGCCGTGCTGGAGAGCGACCTGCCATTTTCCGCACGCCATCTGAGGACAGTTTGTGCTTTGCGCGTTGTCTGGCCTCGGCGGGCTGACAATGGGCAGGAGGGCGAAGTGCAGCTGTGGGCCGAGAACGCGAGCGGAGCGCTGTAAGGAAAATACCGCTAATGGAGTGTGGCAGAGAACCACGTAGAAAGAGAGCTCATCAAAAGAAGAGGGCTTGAGAATATGAGGGGACGGATTCATAAAGTGTTCTTTTAAATGACTTGCTAAATATCCCCCAGCTGCTTTCTTGGAACCTTCTCACTCCACTTTATCCATTCTGTGCTACTTCTGCTTCCTCAAGTTGAACAATATTAACTTTCATGTGTGGGCTTTCTTTTTTTTTTTTTTGATATCATACAGCAGTCGAAGCACCGAATATGGACTTCAAGTGTATAAATGTAAACAACGGCAGTGAATTCAAGCAGGCTGGCACAAGGCTGCCGGGACCAAACTTTTAAGATCCACGATTGGAGCATTAAAGCGGCAGTTAGTCGCCTTCCCTCTTAAACTTGAACATCAAAAACGTCTCGGCCAAAATACACTTTTATCCACCATGTAATATAAAATAATAATAACGTGGAAAAATCTTTTATGTCTATCTGACTCGTGGGATTGACATAACTGCAAAGGTGAACCCCCCCCCAAGATCGCATTGTGATGTTTATGATGTTGTAGTGGAAAACATTCTTCACAGTTCCTCTCTTAAAAAAATAACAATAAAAATAAAAACTGTCCAACTTAACCAAGGAACGAAAAATCAAAATGGAACGTTGACAATATTGAACAGTTGCTATCTGATCCATATGTTAAATACATTTGTAGAGACCAAATAAGGTACACTTATGTACATAATTACAGGATCTACTGTAATAATTGGCTATGTGCACACACACACACACACACACGCACACGCACACTCAAAAATGCCATGAATAACGTGCACCCACGTATAATACATCCCGGTGTATAAAATACACTTTAAATCAGTGAGATTTTCTATTATTTTACAACCCCTGCGTACTGCCTGGTAAACATCTAAACAACATGATTTATTTATTTTTTCTTATGAAGTCCTCTGGATTAAAAAAAAAAAAAAAAAAAAATCGATTTGGGATCATTTGTATGAAAAAAATAAAAAATAAAATAAAATAAAAATAAAAAATACAATCTGTATTGTTCCGTTAACTCACTTTTAATTACTTCCTGTTGTGGTCTATAACCTACAGCTAAACTTAGTCACTGGCGCGAAGATGGAAAAACAAACACTACGTGTACTTTTGCTTCCAGTTTTATTTGCTTGTCGCAAAGTAAGTCGCAAGTAATTTGTGCACATTACAAAAAACCCAATTCAAAAACACATTAGTTGGAGATCTTTGGCGTATCGTGTCAGAGCAGTTTTGAAATTGTTTCTATGAGGTAAAAAAAAAAAAAAAAAAGATGTGTCTAAAGTGGAGTCCATTTTGATTGTTTTTGTTAATTAATCACAAAAAATGATCGCATTAATCATTGTATTACCACACATTAATCACACTATTAATTTTGACGGCAGATGATCCTTTTTAGCCGACAGCGGATGGTTACGTTAAACGTCGCTGTTGGAGTTTGAGCATTAAACATAACTACATGCATTAAAGTCAAGAATTTAATAAATGTTTACATATTTTAAATTATGCAAATAATTAATTGATTAGAAAAAGCAGGATGAGCGAGTGCAGTGGATATCAATTTTTGAAGACGACCTCATAACATTAAATGTCGAAACAGGTGAGCTTCAAATTTAGCGGGCAAAATATGTCGGGGGAAAAAAAAAGCATTTTTAAGTCAGTGATTAATCATGATTAATCGAAATTCTAAGATGTGAGTAATCTTATTAAAAAATTTAATCGTTTGACAGCTCTAATATATATATATATATATATACATATATATATATATGTATGTCCTTCATCCTTCATCACAAATGAATATCCAAGGTAAAATATTAAAGATAGACCGATAAGGTTTTTTCGGGCCCGATACCGATACCAATTATTAGTAGTGAAGGATGCCGATAACCGATATTTGGAGCCGATATTCATTTTCACTAAAAAGGGACATCAAAATTTGGAAAAAATACAAACTCCAGCTCTTATCTTTTTTTCTTTTTTTTTAAAGCATATGTTTATTGAGCAACTTTTAGGGTTAGTAAAATATTTTTAAGGGTTTTTTTTTCTACACGAAATAAAAGTCTTCCAAAATTTAAAAATATCCAAAGTATTAAATTTTTACTTATCTCAGTTTTAATTTCAACCAAAAACAGAAGGTGCAGAGAGTTCCCAGGGTCGACAAAAATGAAAATAAAAACTTTTTTACATTTACATTTACATTCAAATTAGTTTCCTGAAGTTAACACTTAAAAAAAAAAAATGGATCTATTATCGGCCATATGATTCGTCAAAATGGCCGATGCCGATATTTCTCAAAATGCTAAATATCGGCGCCGATAATCGGCCCAGCCGATAATCGGTCTATCCCTATATGTATTACTACTGTACAGCAGAACATTGTTATGTTATAAATAACAAGCACTGAGTTCAATTTACTAACAGAAAAAGCACAAGAGAACAGCACTTGCATACAGCTTGTCTGGGTCACAACAACAACAACAACAACAACAACAACACACTGGGAGTTAATTGCTCCCATTTGTCACGTTCTGTCATCAGCACCTGAGAATCAAACTATCATTACAGGCGAGTGAAACTCGTTTGATCAGCGTTGATATTTCAAAGCCCCGAGTCACTTTTCACGCGCGTTTCCTTTAACGCTGTTCTTCACTTACCAAAGTCTGACATGTTTGATTTTTTTTCTTCACCTCTGCCTCGAGCGCTTCGCACTCCTTCCGCTTGGCGCTGATCTCGCTCTCCTGCGAGCAGAGAGAGGAAAACACCAGAGGGTAAATAACGGAAGAGAACGGAGAGTGAGGGCAATGTGAAATATCACCAAATAAGGCGGAGAAATGACGACAAACAGAATGCAAAATTCCAAGTCCAAATTGTTTTGTGTTGTTACGCCGCATCCGCCGTCACCATCGGCAGACGTCAAGTCACAGCCAGACTGCACCGAAAATCCCCCGTTGGAATTCATTTCATCAAGTGTTGGCGAGAGCGAAAGTGAAACGTCGTTCAACTCTTTCCGCAACATAAATCTGCCTCGCTTTCATATGGATGATGACTTCCTGAGTCTGTGTCAGCACCGTATGCTTTTCTCTGGAGTGGGCTACAAAAAAAAAAATTACAAAAAATGTGATGCTTCCATCAAACATGACTGAGTGTTCATTCCAATACATTTCAATGGGATTTTTGCTACTCCTTTTGGCCTCTTGAGTGCCGGCTTACATTTAACCAGTTACACCAGTTTTAAAATGGCTGCATTGGCTCCACGTGCGTTTCAGGATTGATTTTAAGGTACCGTATTTTCTGCACTATAAGGCGCACCTCATTATAAGGCGCACCTTCAATAAATGACATATTTTCAAACTTTTTCCATAAATAAGGCGTTATAGTAGAGGCCGGGGTTATGTTATGCATCCATTAGATGGTGCTGCGCTAAAGGGAATGTCAACAAAACAGTCAGATAGGTCAGTCAAACTTGATTAATAGATCTTTCTGACAACTCCATTCACTCCCAAAATGAATAAACAGCCGTTTTATTATTTTCTCTGAGCTAAAGTATTAGTATTAGCTTTTTCTTTTTTTTTTTTTGTTTACACCTTTTATTGTATTATGGATGTCCAGCACTTTGAGTTGCATTTTGAATGTATGAAAGGTTCTATATAAATAAAGTTGATTGATTGATTGATTGATTGATTGATTGATTGATTGATTGATTGATTGATAAAAGAGGGAGCAGTGAGGTCATTATAACTCATTCACTGCCACTCCAGGAAAAAAAAATAATCTTTGACGTCTAAAATCGTCTATGGCAGTGAATGTGTTAAAATATCATCAGTGAGAAGTGGATATCCACATATGTTCTGTTTGGTGGGCTTAAACACCGTAGAGGAGAGAGAGATTAGCACAATGGAAAGGCAACAGATTTACAGCTCATTTTGATTGACAATCTGGGGAATGAAAAATCATCGTTACCAACCTGAATTAAATCTAACTCGAATTCAACTTAAGTGCAAAATGGGATCGTTACGCCGACAGATGTTCCCGCAACTCCGAGGGATTCTAAACAGCCGAACAACACAATCTAATCAAAAAGTACCCATGTGTACGCTACAAGGCGCCGTTATATTGAGACCAAATGACGGAGAATTGCACGGCGCCTCCACAGACAGACAGACAGCTTGTCGGCTCCCATGCGGGCTGGCTTCGAAAGTGAACAGTTTCCACAAGCAGACGGCATCGTCGTCGTCGTCATCATACCGATGAATCTTGTACTCACAAATACGTCCACAAACACGCGGCGCTTTCCGAGACACGACTGTTCCAAACACATTTGCCAGAGCGCAATTAAAATTCCCTCTGATGAAAGATTCAAATGGCTGCCATTGTGAGTAATGAGCTCGCCGCGTAAGTGAGGAGGCGTTTTGCTGCACAGCAGATGAAGATGGATGAGGAAGACCATCTCCTTAAACTGGATCAAGCTGGCGCTAATGCAAATAAGGTTGACCAACGAGGGTGTACAGTGGTCCTTTACACACCGTGTGGAACAGCAGGCTTAGTTTGTGTGAGAGGAGCAATTTTTTTTTTCTCAAAATCAAAGTTTTTGGACTGAACGTTAATGTTCCTCAGATTAATATATCGTCCTCCAGTGCGAGTCCAATCGGTTTTCCAACGAAACGTTATTGGTTAACTCAATCTGAATGACTTCTAAACTTAACAATTTAGAATAAATAAATAAAAATTTATTTTATTTATTTATTTTAATTTTGATTAATATTTCATGTTGTGCATTTATCTTGATTCCATATACAATGAGTTAGATGCCAAGCCCCAATATGAAAATAAAAAAATTGTGCGACCCCTAAAATTGTCTACAATTACCCAAAATAAAACAAAATACACAATAATTATCCCAGAACACAAATACATCTTCAAACATATTTTACACCTATAAAAATAAATGACTTGCAGGTGATTTGAATTTGAAAGAATGCAGCAAAAGCATCACCACTTCATAACCCGTAAGAATATCAATTACTACATTCCTATTATACATTTTATATTATATAAAGATAATCTCTTGTTTTTTTTGTAATACATAGTGTGCTCAAAATTGGCACAATTTTTCTTGGTGTTTTGGTTTTTGGCCAAGCATTTTTACTTTCAGTTTTGGCCAAAGTGTTTTGACTGAAAGTAATAAAAGTTGTAGTCACAATTGTGGGAATGCTTCATAATTATTATTATGTTATTGTGATTTTTATTCTCCACACTTTTTTGCTGCGTAATAACCCCCATATAATAATTCCAATTTACATTGTTTACATTTCAACTAGCTTCAAAAATTCACGCCTCCCGGGGTATTTATCATCTGATTCCATATTACTTACAGTATTTGCACAATTTCACATTTAATATCCATTTTTTTCCCCCATTCATTTTCAATGGGACTGACATGGAACTTTTTCTAAGTATCACTTTCCACGCCCACTTCCATACATATAAGTTATCATCATTACCAGGTGTCTGATCTTGCTCGGTGGCACAGTTGGTCAAGCGCATTGTCCGACCAGGAGGTTATAATTTCATAATTTATCTCTCAATTAACTTCATAAGCATTCCACAAGCATTCAGCTTTCAGCATTCCCACGCAATTTCTCCAGAAATTGCACTTAGTCTAGTTTAGTCATGTGATTGTAATTGAGTTTGAATCCAATTTTAGTCAACGAAAATAAAGATCAATATTAGCATGACCTAGCATGAAGGGAGTTTGCAAACTTGTGACGTTGATGAAATGTTAGCTAGCTGCTGTTTGTGAACACTTATGGATTTAAAACTTAACCAAAAGCCATAAAACATGCTGGTTTCTGCCACTGGCCGGTGTACAGCAAGGAACCCTGAAGTCGGTTGAAGCGCTTTTGACGACATAAGGTGTCGATAAAGTAAAAGGACAATGAGAAACGTGTCCCTCTTGCTTCGGAATTGCGACTGTGATTCAAATGCACGGCAACATTTTGTGCAAATGAACTTCGGATTCGATCATTCTAGCAAGAACTGGTGACCTCATGAGGGCTTCCCCATCCCAATATCAGCCGACTGATCTTCAGTGGCTCTGAAAGCTCGGCACATAATCACGGGCGAGCAGGGGAAACCTCATTAAACGCACTTTGCATGTCTCTTTCATCTCCCCTTGTGTTCAATATGCATAGTTAAAAATAAATGCTAATAATCCTGCCCAGGGTACATTTTTTTATGTATACATGAATGCCATTTTTTCCCCCCAATGGAGGTGATTTTGTGATAACAATAGATTGACTGTAATAAAGATCTCAAACGTTGATATTGATCCACTTGTTCCTGGGTGGGTTAACTTCCTCTAATTATTATATTGAAGGCTGACACATCGCTTGCATACTACAATTCAGCTGAGACGCGTTGAAGCATGAGCCAATTAAGCAGGCTAGCAGAGGGGCTACAAATGCCGAGTTGGCACTCCGACAACAGGGTCTTCAGTGGAGGATCCCCCCCCCCCCCCCCCCCTTCCTTGTTACTCACTAATACCCACCACCAGCTCCACTCAGTCTTTCTGCTGACGATACAGCAAACGGCGCTAAGGCCCGACACGGCAGTCAAGTCCGCAACAGTCAACAGTCACTCGCGGATGGAGATCATTTGAAATGGCAGAGTACGTTACATAACCCCCTGCAGCTTACGACTGGCTGTGCAGCCACAGATGCCAACACTCCGCTAATGCTTCAGTGGCTATGCATGCATGCATGCATGCGTGCGTGTGTTCATCATGAAGACTTGACGGAGACAGAGATGGTCAGGGAGAAAAAAATCACGCGGAAATTAATCACCGGCGTTTTGTTCCCTTGAGTAAAAGTCTACGTTTGAAACTTTATTTCCTCATTAAGTCATTTGCTCCCAAAGACGTATTTATACTTTTTTATTTTTTTTATTTTTATGCTAGATCATACAGAATGCTTTGATGCAGCCTCTAAACCGAAGAGAATGATTGAAGCTATGGTAGTTATTACAAAAACGGCCAGCAGGTGGCAGCAGAGTATAAGAGATCAACCAGGGCCATGTTGCAACAAGCTCCTTTTGCCAGTTTTCACCAGGAATGTGACTAATGATGAAACTTTGATATATTCTAATGCTAATTCCTGCAAAAAGGAAACAGATAGAAATAGACTTTTTTTTTTCCTCACTCTAATCTTTCTTTTAGTAGGTTCTATGTTTTTATCAAACACAATCGTCTATGGGCAAAATCAGTCAAAATGCAGTGAAACAGCTGGGAGTGAAAATGGCTGGGAGGGAATGAGTTAATATAGAACATAAAAATAGTTAGCCTAACTTCAGGGAGGCTAAATTATTGATTACAATTTATAGCTACACCCTTGCCTACAAAAACAGAAAAAAAATTCACATCCCATTAAATCTTGAGCAGCGCAACGTCTTGTGCAGCGCTGCCCGTTGAGAGAGAAAAAAACCCCGTAATAAACGTAAATTGACGTTTTTGGCGGCATTCATTAGGATTTTAGAATACGTCATTAAACGTTCTTGGCGGTCAAAGAGTTAAAACAACCCATTTGTATTATTTCGCCAATATTGTTCATGTTTTCCCATAAAACAAGACTGAAACACTGAAACTATAAGTTGCTTGTCATGAAAAAAATAAATAAAAAATCGGTATCGCAAAAATCGTGATCGGCAGGTCCGACTTTTTAAAAGATCGGGGATCGGTTAGAAAATTGTGATCGGTGCACCACTAGTTTATAGTATGTTTATACTGTATATTCCTTGCCGCATCATCAGGGTGTGACCTCTTGGATCCACCGTCCGCACGACCTGCCTACTGATGTGTTTATGACTCGATCACACCTCAACGTGACAGCGCATATGCAGAGGAGGCAAAAGAACAGGAGCAGCTGTGGTGTCGAGAGAATTAAAAAAAAAAACAGTTAATGATCATGCAGGATGAAGCACAACTTTGCCACCGTGATAAAAGGCCTCGAAAAAAAAGTGAAAGGAAGGAAGAGTAACAGGACAAAAAGGATCAACTGGGATCTAATCGTACAACAGTGGGAAAATGAAGTAAGACTAATTTGAAAGACGAGAGTGCGCATGGGGGTCTCGAGGGAGAGGACTGCAAATCTGATAATCCCACTGAACCAGCAGCAAAGATGTCAGATGAGACTTTGCCTTAATAAAGGAAACTAAACAGTGACTCACTTTGCCACAGCAGACTGATACAAAAGACACGTGAGGATTACGTTCACTGGATTTGATATTTGCCAACGGAAGTACTGGAGCAGAACGTGACACCGAGAAGGAGATCATACTAGCATACTACATGATGAGAAAAATATCTGCGTTTATTCATTTTTATAACGCTGTAACCAATTTGCTGACAGAAGGTCCACCGAGAACTGTTGACGACAGCCAAGCAAATGTTGGGAGCCCGATGCTGCAACTGCTGCCCACACACAGACGAGATTACTCATCCTCGGTTGGACTCTCAGGCCAAGCTTCTGCAGATGGTCATTAAGTTCACCGGCTAATCTTCATCCCCCCCCCCCCGACAGAGCACTAAACACCGCTAGTTGTAAAATTCGGTGTCACCTCAGCAAGCTTTAGTGGTGGCTGATACTTGTTTAAAAAAACATTTGACAAAACATCAAGTGCACCGAGCACGTTTGTGTTCTTTGGTGGGAAGCATATTTAGTTCTTTTTGGAAAGCAAACGTGAGGATAAGCGAAGTGCGCATTAAATTTGCGCGCGCGCGAGGGGAAAAAAACGAGGCTACCGACGACCTTATCAATTTGAATGGCTGATGAAGATTAGCGTGGTGACGACCTTGAAAGCTTGCTAGTCAAACTTCCCCGATGTCGGGAAAACACATGCTATGCGTGTTCATAAAAAAACAGCAACTTCCAGCGGTTGAAACGTTTCGATCAGAGCCGATTCCCTCGGATCCGATTCATTTTCAATGAGCGTTTGGCAGTTTCGCCTAATTTCGCAATGCGCCACGCCGCTACCCATAATGCACCTTGAATTCGAGACGCGCACTCCGCTTATAGACTCGCTACGCAACAAACACAAAGCGGCGGCAGTCGATTCACGACAATTTTAGCCTTCAAACGCAACACGGAAACGAATCCTTCTTTTGTAACTGTGACAAAAAATGTACTTAAAAGGATTCAATGAAGCGGAATACAAGTCACGATGAACCGCATTAAAGCCTCCGCACCTTTATAAATACGATACGGAGCTTTTCAATAAACTGCTCAACAAAATATTCAATCCTATTTTGTGGTCATTACCAAAAGGTTAATGGAATGTGGCACATGATAAATGAATAATAAATGAGGGCATTCCATAGGTCAGACGAAAGAGCAATTGGCCCGGCCACATGTCGGGAATACAATAATGGGACGCATTATTCAACAGGGTGACGCCGTAAAAGGTACGATTCTTAAATTTGTTATTTTCTTGGAGTATAAAAAAGAGCAGCCACGTTTTCCTTCCTTCTGTCATGACGAGCGAAATCACATCTCAGTCAGAGGCCAGCACAGAAAGACAAAACATGCTATGATCAAATTAATTCACAGCAAAGCAGCCTGCTTGGACCGCAACCAGATAATCTGATTATTTCACACACACACACACACATGCTGTCCTATTTGTTCTGATCCAATATTATCACAATGCCCAATCCCTGACCGATGGAATGTTAAGACGCATAATTATAAGGTAGGCTTGATGACCCGAACTGGACCACTTTTTTTTTTCAGACCGATACCGATACTCAGACCCTCAGTACTCACCGATACCAACTGCCGATACCAGTAGTACATTTTGACAAATAAAAAAAAAAATCACAAAAAAATATTTTTAAACAAATATATTTATTTTAATTTTGACAAAAAAAAAACAAAAAACAGCACAGTCACTCTTCAATAGTCTTAACGTTCAAAATAAAACACAAAAATGCTCTTTTAGTTTTAAGATTCACAATTTTGAAGTATTTCCAAACCGGTGGAAGTTTTGGTGAAAAACTGCTGCAAGCTAGCGCCACTTACAGGCAAGGAGGACTCACTTCACGTCTTCCCCCTCTGCCGTCGCTCCGCTTGTACTCGTCTGCGTCTCGAGTACTCGAGTACTTGAAAAAAAGGCTGGTATCGGCCCGACACCGATACCTGGTATCGGTACTCGCCCATCCCTAGTAATAATAATAATAATAATTATAATAATAATAATAATAATAATAATAATAGTTTTCTAATAGTTTTCTTGAGTGCAAAGATCATAAAGTGCTCATTTTGCGTCTTCGCACACCCATCCAACAGCGTCTGTCGGTGTCATCAGCTCCGGCGGCTCGTCGTCAGTCACCCACTTTGATGCTGTGCCAGAGCCAAAGACTTACAGCATGTTGCTGCATCCTGCAAGGGGGTGGAGCAACTAGAGCTGGTGACCAATTAGTGCGTTCTCCAGATGGCAAACCCAAAATACAAGGAGAGCACCTTGGCTTTCAATTTCTTCCCATTTCAGAGCATGAATGTGGGAACCTGCCTTTGACGTCGCTTCCTTTCGCTCGACCACAAATGTTTGCCAAACGGCTGAATGACAGACACGGAAAAGACCGGTGGATGATCTCACATGCTACCTCTGAGTAAAATCATCATAAGGACGCACAGTTCGACATTCGAGTGTGGGAAAATAAATCCTGTAGGTCATAAAGGGGAGGCAGGTCATTCCCAGGGGGGAGATAAAGAGTAAAGCTTTCATCCCATGGGAAGTTTTGCACAATCAGGACAGGAAATAGATCCCGTCACTTTCCATCTGGGATGACACAAACAAAAGCTTCCAGTTCACGGACCTCTAGAACAGGTCACTTCGAGCGTCATGGAACTTGATGGAACAATCCAATCTGGAGCACAATGTTTAAAAAAACACATTTCTATAGGAAAAAATATGGTAGCCACTGTCATATTAACTCATTCACTCCCAATAACGTATAAATACGTTTTTGTTTTTTTTAAATGTTTGCTGAGGAAGCAACACCACAATCACTGTCGTGATTATTTCTCCCTGTTTTCAGCCAATTCAGGGTACAACATTTACTGGTGTATGGAGACCTAAACAATCAATCTCAGATCGCTCGATCACAGACGGCGGCGGGATCCCTGAAAAACCATCACGAGTGTACTAAACAAGAAAATGTTACAATAAATGAAGCTTTTTAAGCATTTTTCATGGTTGTATGTTCCACAATATTGACGTTTTTGTTTGACTTTTTATCCTTCTCAAAGCAATATTTACTCTTAATCTTAACAGATTTCCTTCATATTACAATTATAAATTTGTCACCCTGTAATGTTTTAACATGTCACATTACATTCTGCATGTATGAAACTGGCCTGCCAGCAGTCCAGACCAGTCCAGACCAGTCCAGATCGGAGACTATTGAGCAATTGAAATTGTCACGTCAAGTAAGAATGGGAAAGAATTCCATCTACAAAGTTTCAACAATTGCCACCTTTTATGGAATGTTTTTTTACACAAGATCCCAACGTCATTGCAATCTGCTTTTAGATGTACAAAAGGATTGAAAGAGGCAACACAATCGCACACCTTTGGCTGCTTTGCTGCAGTAAATGTGACGGAGTTTGTCATATCACATGCAAGAGGATCCGAGTTTCCGGGGGGAAGTGGGCGGCTCGTCTGGGAGTGATAGAATCCAGCATTATTATCATATAAACAGCGTGAGGCGGAAAGCCGCTGCTTCATGAATGTCAATATCTTCGCTTTTCCTCATCCGGGGATCGGTCGCAAGCTGCAAGGACTTGATGAGCTGCAGCAAAATAAACACTCATTTCTGGGGCCTTTTCACGCCCAGTTTGATTATTATAGCAAGTCACCTCTTCTCACAATTTGCTTTTTGTGTTAAAATTGAGACTGAGTCTGCGAGCGAGCTCCAAATTCTTCAATTTCCCCTCAACGGCTCGACTGCAGAAGTTGGACACAATTGGCAGCTGCAACAGAACAGTGGTGAAAAACTACATCGGATTTGGAACGGAAGAATCAAGTTAACCATAAATTCCTGGAATGAAGCTTATTGACCTCGAACCGCTTCCTCATA